>NC_051067.1:51005385-51015385 GCF_004664715.2 Peromyscus leucopus
TTACCAACAGAGCTACTTCCCAGGTTTTGTGTATTTACTTTTTCACAAACAGAACTGCAAAGAAAGAAAGAAAGACTAATACAATTAGCTATTTCTGCAGCATGCTGCTTGACTTAAGATTATATTATGAATCTCATACGCTGTGTCTTATACATTGTTCTTATCCACATGGGCCAAATCAGATGCATTTCTGGTTTTATTAGAGCATAGCCACACCTGCTCTCCCTGCCTGCTGCCTGGTCTCCTCTTTATTATAAAGGAAAGGTCCACCTGAATTGTGAGACAGAATCAACATTTTCCTTTATTCCTTTATTTATCATTATTACTGTGTGTGTATACGGTGTGGTGTGTGTGTGTGTGTGTGTGTGTGTGTGTGTGTGTGTGTGTGTGTGTGTGTGTGGTGTGTGCATGTGTATGCACCCATACACACATCTGTACACACAGGTATATTGCACAGCTTGTATGCAGGGGTCAGAAGACAGCTGTGGAATCAGTTCTCTCTTTCCACCTTGGGTTCTAAGGATCAAATCCAAGCTTGAGGATCACCAGGCTTGCATGGTAAGCCCTTCACACCACTGAGCCATTTATCTGGGCCCTCTTTTTCCTTTAAATTGCTTCCTGCCAGGCAGCTGGGCAGAACAATGAGAAAAGTTACTAATATAATCTCACATAGGTCAAGAAGGATATTATACCTGAATGTGACTTTCATAGTACACTGAGGGGAATCTTCTCTCTTCTCTTCTCTGAGCACTTCTGCTCTGGAGGTTGGTGATTCCTGGATTATCCCTGCTGGGTTTTTTTTTAAGAGCTGAGGACTGAACCCTGTACTCTACCACTGAGCTAAGTCTCCAACCCCCTATGCTAACCATTTTGAGTTCAGTGGGTCCCTGTGTATTCTATCATCAGCCCATTATTCCTCTGTCTTTTTGGATATTGTGACTCTTTGCTGGTCATCCTGATATGCTGTCCTTCCCCTCATTCCCCACAACTGGTGGACTGTCTCCCTCAGCCAATAATCCTTGAATCCTTCAAGTCTTGACAACTGACAGCTATGTTTCTCCAGGCTCTCTCCTTTCTTCTAGATCATGTTTTCCTAGGAAAAACCATATATTTCCTGTGTACATCCTCAGCTCACAAGTAAAACAAATTTTGTATTTCACTAAAATTATGTCTTGTTCTTAATGAAGATTTTTATGAAGAAATCAGCCACACCACAAATTAGGCATGATGTGTCCACCGGAGATTAGCAAAGGGTCACCAAGTCACACAAATCTGCCAGCAGAGACACTCTTCAGGAGCTCATTTGGATTTTGGCCCCACCAAGATGCACCCATTTAATTTCTAGAGCAAAACCCAGTGGCAATGAAAGTTAATTAGTCTGAAAATGTTGTAGGCTCACTATATTTGCCAAGTATGATAGAATTTTCCACAGGCAGGGTTCGACATGTTTAATATAGAGCTTTTGTAGGTAGAAAATGAGTGTGTTCCAAAATCTAAAGTGTATTTTGTAAAAGAAAAAGATCATTACTTTTCTTTTACTTTTAAAAGGGAAAGAGCTCCTGGATTTGAAAAAAGAAAAATGTCTGAGTTTAGTCTCAACAGGAGCAAGGTGAACCATTATGAAATGGTTCTGAGTCCTGGAGAGACAGAGCGATGGAGTTACTGAGTGATCTAGGGGGATCAGGGGCAGCAACAACAAAGCCCATAGCAGAGAGCCCTGACCCCTTTTGGAACACAGTGCTTATGCAACTGCTCCACATGCTGAATAGGATGGCAATCACATTACCAAAATTCACAGTTAAAGCAGAGAACATCTTGGGCTCTCTCAGTCTGTGAGGCCCAGTACTTTGATACTAATGTTCTTAGGTAACTATGGGGCCAGACTGGACAGAACAGGCCTGACATAACAAAGACATCAGTGCCTGTGCCTGAGACCTTGGAGGTTAGACCTAGGGAGCTGGCGGACAGGATGCCTCAGGCACTGGCCACACACAGCAGTCTTTAGTTATTAATGGACCGCCTGCCATTGTCCTTATCCCAGGAGAGAACAGTACATCCACTACAGTCCCCACTGCTTCCTCATCAACCAATTGAACACAAATACAAAACTACAAAACACAGACACACTAGCTCATATAGAACATGTTCTGAAGGCTCTGACTCCCTGATGCTCTAATTCAGTTCAAATGTAGATGGACTGCAACGAAGGGACTTAAATTATGGGGAAAATTGAACCTGGGAAGGGTCTTTGGACCTTGTCATCTACCTATGTACAAACACCACAGTCTGAGGATTGCAAAAGCGTCAGATGAGGAAAATATTTCCAAATAGTTCACAGATGTCTAGAATCATCACTCTTAACCTCATTTCTTACTGCCTGTTTCCTAACAGTTATTTAAATTTTATTTAATTCTGCATTGTGAACCATTATTTTTGTGTTTGAGGAAGCCATATTGACCTATTTTTTTGAAGGCATGAATTCTGCTATATTAAGTTTTGCATCATATATTTACTTTCCCTCTCCTAAACATCAGTGTCTACCTGATATTATATACATGGATCCCAACAATAGCAATGCAACTCCATTCTGACTACTGTCAATTCTTATGTAAGGGCTTTCTCCCAAAAAGTTCGACCTTTAAGCAACCAGATCATGGGGTTCTGTAGTTGAAGAGTGAGTTGAATCCTGAGATATGGCTTAGGAAATAATTCTATATTGTTGAGTAGATAAAAAAAAGGGGTTAGGTATATTCTATTCTGGTAAAGTCATAACATACAAAGTCCTAAGAAGACTTATAAATAAGAGGTGATGTTATCATCCCATGTGCCCAGCCTCCTCTCCTGGTATATTGAATTGGGGAACTGTTTTTTTTCTAACTAACTAACTAACTAACTAACTAACTAACTATACATATCATTGATATATATGACATATATTGATAATATACTATATTATCCCCCTTCAAAATGCTGCTAAGCTATAGCCCTTGCACCAAGAATGCCAACCTCTCCTGGTCACTTGGAATGAAGAATCTCTGGTACTACCCTGTCCTTATTGAATAAGGCCTCACCTCATCTTTAATTCTCATTACATTCACACACATGTCAATGTGTAAAGACAATGGAGAATCCTTGTATAGTCCAAAGAGTCTAGGTTTGGAATCAAATACATCTACAGATCTATTACAGTTAGAAATACAAATTTTGTGACCTTTTCCAAGAGACTATGTATTTTTCAAAATATTTAAAATTTATTCTTTGAAATGAAATTTCTTTTAAATTTCATACATGTATACAATGTATATTGATCATATCTACTCACCACTCCTCCCCTCCAACTCTTCCCAGGATATTCCCATCACATCTTCTTTCCAACTTTATGTCCTTTATTATTATTAGTTTTTAACTGAGTCCAGTTAATCCTAATGGTTGTGGGGTAATTGACTGGAGCATGGGCAACCTATCAGTGGCCACATGTACTAAACAGACTCAGTAGATTGTATACATATGTGTATGCATATATGCTACATATATACATATATATGCCACAATAATAACTAAAGAAGAGGGGTTGTGAATTTGGGAAGGAGTAGGGGACATGGGAGGAATCGAGGGAATGGAAAGGGAGGAGTGATACAGGGACAGAGCCAATGGAAGAAGTTCTCAAGAAAACAAAGTTAGTAATTCTTTAAAAAAGAAAACAGTCATTTTATTAATTTAATTTCAATAGCAATTTGATTTTTTCCCCCAACTTGACTATAAGCACATGTCCTGAATATACAGTTTGCTAGAAAGCCTTTCTTACATGTCCTTCCTTCTATTCTTACATCAAATCAAATAGATAAGAATAAAAAGTAGGCTCTTCCTCTGCAAAGCCATTTTGCCTGTGTGTGTAAGGGAAGAAGTGGAGTTAATCAATCTCTTATTACTCATCCAGCATCCTGACCTTTTTCCAAAAAAGTATATGTTCAGTTTCTTTTTGTCTAATGTCACAGATTTCAGAATAAAGTTTGCACAGGTTCCTGTCTGTTGATATAAGGTATTAACTTTACAAATGCTATAACTAGAAAGTAATGAAGCAGTAATCAGCCCTGACTGGAAATTGTATTGTTGCCATGGTGATGATAATGGTCCTGCCAGTGGGTGAAACATGGGGGCCAATGGTCGGGGTCCCTAGTTTCCCCAATAAAGCAGCAGAGAGCATGAGGGAGAACTGAGAACTTGGAAGTCTCTTCTGTAGAGAAAGAGCCAAAGCAAGAAGTTGGGCAGACCCATGTTTATTCCAAAAAGACGGGATGACTGAACTGCAACTGTTAGTAGAACAGCTTCTGGAACATTCTACTTAAGATATCTTCAAAGTCAGTGGTTCTGAACCTTCCTAATGCTGCGACCCTTTAATACAGTCCTTCATGTTGTGTTGAACCCCAAGCATAAAGTTATTTTCATAACTGTAATTTTGCTACTGTTATGAGTCATAATGTAAATATTATTGAAGAAAGAAGTTTGTCAAAGGGGTCACAACCCACAGGTTGAGAACCACTTCTCCAAGTGGTAGTCTGCTCATAGCAGTGATGTAGACGTCCTTTGAATCTCTCAAGCCCTTCTTTCATTTATCCATATCTACGTATGCCCACATCTCAAGCCAAATACATATATTCAGAACAGCTGACCTGTTAATAGAATTCAGAAAGAACAGAAGGATTCAGGTGACAGATTCCTCAAAACTCATCTTCTTGATAATTTTTCCCATTTGCTTTTTTTCGTAGTGGGAGAGAAGACCCTTCATTTGGCTAAGGATAATTCTAATAAGTATCAATTTACCAATAGTGCCCACTTTAATTACTTTAATTTTAAGGGCTCTGGTAAACTTAACCATTCTTTTTTTTTTTTTTTTTTTTTTTTTTTTGGTTTTTTCGAGACAGGGTTTCTCTGTGTAGCTTTGCGCCTTTCCTGGAGCTCACTTGGCAGCTCAGGCTGGCCTCGAACTCACAGAGATCTGCCTGGCTCTGCCTCCCGAGTGCTGGGATTAAAGGCGTGCGCCACCACGCCCGGCAAACTTAACCATTCTTAAAGAGACATACAAACCAACATATTAATGGAGGAGGCATGGCAACAAATTACTAAACGTTACACCATGGGGAAGAACCTGGCAGCAGCATCAGATTACAGTACTGAAGCTTACCTTATGCTTAAGGATTTAAGAGGACAAAGTAGGAGGAAGGCAACGGTCTTAGATTGTTTGTCTTTTCTATTTCATGTGCCCAAAGCCCGAGCATCGTGAATACATTTTTTTCTTTGCACTGAATGGATTTATAGACATTCACAGCAGTATATATGCAGGGGTGGAGAGTAACTGTTTCCATTTCTCAGCATCTAGGGTCTTCAAAGCACTACTATAGGGCTAGAGATGTACATATAGCTCAGTTGGTAGTGTGTTTCTCTAGCATGCATTAAGTCTTGGGTTCAAATTCCTTTACCACAAAAGTTTGGCTTGATGGTGTCTGCTTTAAACTTAGTCCTTGGGAAATGGACACAGGAGGATCATAAGTTTAAGGTAATCATCAACTACATAATGAGTTTAAAGCCAGCCTGGGCTATAAGACATTCTAAAAAATTAAAAAGCAATACAAAATACAATCAAGACCACACTGGTACATCTTCCAGTTAAGATTCTATTTATTTTAGAACTGTAGACACATTGATAAGTGCCTAGGCTATCCTGCTAATTATCTACGTCACTCAGAGCTTATTTACCTGGGACTATTCAATTTTATCATCTGTGAAATGGAATTAATATCTCAAAGGCTAACCATGACTTTTAGATTATATTCTATATTCATGGCTCACTGAAAGCCAGCAGAGCAACGTGAATGCCAGGCATTGTTTTGTAAGCCTCAATAGCTGCTGGTACAATACTCACCAGCCTCTTTCTGAATGTGAACATTCACCATGGTTTTTATATACAGACTCTCAATGCCAAGGGCAATGCCTTTGTTTCAGCGGAAGGCACGAGGTGTTCCTTGTTGTTTGCGTGTTTTCTTTGTTAAAACACACTAATTTCCCATATATACCCTTTGTTCTTTCAGGAAAATGAAAAAGCCAAAGGCAAAAGGAAATAAGTTTCCACAGAGGCCTCGTTTGCAACATCTTAATAGCTTTCTCCTTAACCTATACTTTCTAATGCTCTTAACAAATAAAAACAGCCCTCAAAAAGTCACAGAATTTTTAAGGCATTTTACAATTATGACCATAAAAGAATAATTATTTTTGTCATTTTTACAAAGCATCCTACAATCATAGAAAATTTCATTTTTGCCTCCTTTTCAATTTGAAAGTCATGACAGTGGGTTAGCTTTTCCTTCTAAAATTTAATGCCTTGTAGTTTTGCTTAACTTTACATACATTGTTTGCCACTGATTATCCTACTTGCTGAGGCTATAATTAGGTCTAATCTTATATTTTGAGATTTTTTACTCTCTTTAGTCTCTGGCATCATCTGCAAATTTAATGAGTATCCTCGTTATTCTCTTGTCTTCTCACTGCTAAAACTGTACGAAGACTAGAAGGGAGCAGTAAAGTAAATGCAAATACAGACAATGCATTTAATTTGTCTGCAGTGTTAAACATGGGCAGCAATTCTCACGTATTAATTAATGTGAACATGTTATAAATCTCTTCTGAGACTCTTTGTTCATTCTCTCAACTGACCTTTATTCAGGCCTCTCCATGCTGTTCACACTTGGATCTATACAATGGAGGATTTTGAAAGAGCATATTATGGGCATGTCAACGTATATATTTTTACTCAAGAAGCTTCTAGTTCAGTGAGAGGCACCTTGCACACATGAAGGAATAACATGACAGAACAGCAACCTACTGTAATGTAGGAGGAAGAAAAAAGATAAAATTGAAGATAGTGTCATCACTGATTTTTTTCTGGAAGACAAGGTGTTCACAAACTGTCCGTCTGACTTATGAGAATGAAAGAGGATCAAAAGAAGTGAGGTAGGGTCCTGATCTGGTCATGTCTGAGAGGAGGGAAACCTTACTCCTGACTCGTCAAAGAATATGGATAAACTGTATGAAGTGATGTTTTTCAGAGTATGGACTATTTGTAATGGAGGACAGAGATGTTCAGGAGATAAGAATCAGAGTAATTCTTAAGGCTATCTTAGTCTACTCCAGAGAGCATTTCCACATAAACTCAGATCTCCAAACAGGATCTGCTTGAACTGAAGCTATTAAGTTCAGAGTTCTTTGAGGCTAAGGTGATCAGAGCTACCAGAGAAGACTAAAACAGGAGAGTGATCTGAAGAAGAGCATTCCAGAGGTCTGTAGGTATAAATACACCTGTATGAAGAAATCCCCTGAGTCCAAAGACAGGGCTTCAGGAAAGGGAAGCCAGAGATAGACAGAGAGGAAGGGCTTCCTGACTCATGGTGTGTCTGGTCTCGATTCTACAGAGTATGGCCTTGGTATCAGAGATAAATAAGTATATTTTGTTACTCCTCATGACCTCTTAAAATCAAGTTCAGAAAAAATGGAGTCTGGAACTATTTAAAAAATTAGAGGAATATAGAAAATCCAGTATTGGTAATGGATCCAACACCTCAAGATATATAGCATTATGTTGGAAAAAAAACCTTAGGCATGTAGGAAAATCCATAACGAGAAGAAAATAAACCACCATGAGTGGATCCAGCCATGATATAGATAAAATATCATCAGCAGATGCAGACATTCAAAGAGCTCTCTCCCCCTCTCCTAATGTAGAGCAGGTGCTCCCGTGTACTATATTGAAAGAAGGCAAAGAAAAGCACAAATATGATAAAAATAATCATATAAGGCATAAAAACAATCAAATAAAAACTTGTAGAATTGAAATATGCAGTTTTGAAGTAAAGAAAAAAAATCCTCTCTGAGATTAGTAGTATATTTGAAATGAACTACAGAAGAAAATATGCACAATGATAGAGTTGTCAATGATCTAAATAGAATCAGAGAGAATAAAGCCTGGGGTAAAGGAAGAGCATTGGCCAGCAGAAGGGCACAAGAGACAGATAAATCTGATTAGAAACTCCAAAGAGAGACGAGGGAGGGAGGGAAGAGAGAAACCGATATAATTATCCAAGAGTGGTGAAAACCAGCATGTGTAGATGCAAGAAGCTTGATGTGCGCCAAGCACAAGACACAGTTAGAAATGATACCAAGGAATACCACAGCCAACTTGCTTAAAACCAGTGACGAAGATAAAATCTTAACGACAGCTGGGGGTGTGAAACCACAAGTTATATACAGAAACATAAAGGTCAGGGTAACAGGCATCACTGGCCAGAGACACGTCAACAGATTAGCATCTTCAGTCAAAGGAATAGTCCTTAGTTAAACTAGAATTCAGAGCCAGGCAAGGCATCTTGCATCTATGAAGATGAACTAAGAGAAGGTCACAGGGGAGAGAGGATGGTGTGGGAGAAAATACGCAAGGCAGGGAAAGACATAGCAAAACCAGAAAGCAGATAAAGAAGGAGAAGCACACTGGGAGGGTAGGGAATGAAAAAGAACAGCAGACTAGCAAGGCTCTTGGCCACTGTGCTGCTGAAAAGGAATTAGCTTTGTGGCCAGGGAGATGGTTCAGTCAGTAAAGTGTTGGCCACAAGAGTATTAGGACCCAAGTTGCATCCTTTAGAACCCATATAAAAGAGCCAGGTACAATGGTATTTATAATCCCTTTGTTGGGGAGGTGGAGACAGGAGACTTGTTGGCTAGCTAGCTTAGCCATATGTGTATGCTCCAGGTTCAGTGAGGAAATTCGATCTCAAAAAATAAAGTGAGTGACAGAGAAAGACACTTGAGGTTGGCCTCTGGTCTCCATATGCACCTGCATGTAGACATTCACACATGGACACACACACAAAACTATTTTTCAGGCAAAGTGGGGTGACTATTGTAGAGTGGATAACACAATATACAGTGTTTTAGAAGCTTTGTTATGGATAAAGAACGGAGACCCCATTAGTTAGACCAATTTTGGTCAAAGGGATAATTGCAAAATCTTAAATAAAATATACCATATAAACATACATATGTGCATTTAACAACAATTAATGAAGAAAGAGGCCATGAATTTGAAAGAGAGTAAGGAGGGGTATATGGGAGGGTTTGGAGAGAGGAAAGGGAAGTAGGAAATGATATAATTATAATATCAAAAATAAATGATAATAAAAATTATGTCATATAGCTATATCAACAGGTATTAAAGGATACAACTTAGAAGCCAATTATAAATGATGATTTGGTCCCTGTCTGGATGATTTAAAAAACACTATGCTCACCCCTCTATTAACTCAGTACTCAAATTGTTATTTCTGCACACAGAAGAGAGGCTAATATCTTCTTTAATTTTGTCAAATACAAATACACTAGATACTATAACTATAATTCTTCATTGATAATTGTTTTGTTATATGTAATTTTACTATGTTAAAGTTAAAACCTTCCTTTTTGGAAAAGAAAAAGAAAAGAAAAGGGGAAGTGCTGTGGATATCATTCTGTAGATATCATTCTGTATGCTGTGAATGTGTGTTGCTCTGATTTGGTTGATAAATAAAATGCTGATTGGCCAGTACCAGGCAGGAAATACAGTATAGGCAGGATAAACAGAGAGGAGAATTCTGGGAACAGGAAGGCTGAGTCAGGAGTCACCAGCCAGACACAGAGGAAGCAAGATGTGAAGGCAGAACTGAGAAAAGGTACCAAGCCACGTGGCTAAACATAAATAAGAATTATGGGTAAGAGCTAGTCAGTGGTAGGCCTGAGCTAATGGCCGGGCAGTTTTAATTAATATAAGCTTCTGAGTGATTATTTTATAAATGGCTGCGGAGTCTGTGGGACTGGGCAGGACTAGAGAAAACTTCAGCTACAGGCTATACTTTTTTCCTTCCTGGGATGTGTATAAATGGCTCAAACATAGCATGGCCATCCTTTTTCTAGTTTTAAAAAT
>NC_051067.1:51689095-51719095 GCF_004664715.2 Peromyscus leucopus
CAGTCAGACATTTTCTTTGTTGCACCACTGCCACTCAATACCTGTGAGTAAATACTGTAGTGGCAGGCTGATGTCATGATCACTGGCTCACTATAGTTTTCCCTTACTTGTAGTGCAGAAACCTGACCATTTATTACAGTCACCCAAAGATCCAATTCGTGATTTCTCCTGTCCCGACGCAGGCCTCCAGAATCCACTCTCAGGTGATTCCAGTGCAGCAGACCAGTCTTTAGAAGCCAGTGGTTACTTCTCTCATCTGGTCTATCATATATTTTTAACAGAATGGCAAGGAATGAGGCAAGGCAATTCTGATTTTTGTCTTGCTTCTGCTACTTTCTGGCTCTGTGGGCTTGGATGAACCATGCCCTCTTGTTTTCTCATAGATATTATAAGCATTTTAGTTTTGGAAAAGGAGTCCTTTGCTTTCTTTTTGCTTTCCAAGTAGGCAAGCTGTATGCAGAAATTTAAAGAAAACTAAAATGCAGAATTACATATGTAATATGGATTCTTATTATTTGGCAAAGATAGCCATCCTCTCTAACTATGCAAAGGAGAAAGGCCTCAACAGAAAGTTGAGGTAGAAAGAAGAGATCCTTCTACTTTCTAGGTATTCTTGGCTGTGGTGGAGGTTGCAAAGGTGAAAGCTTTATATAAAGGGTATTGTGAGGGCTTAAATACTATGGGGTGGGAGGAAACAAATGCTTCTTTCAGTGATTTCTACCTGATTTTATATGGGTAGATTGTGTTGAGGGACTATTGTGAATTATCATGTGTTATGTTAGAAGTTGTAATTCTTTCTCTGATATTCATAGTTTGCTATCATTTCAGGTATATTTTTAATACTTTTTAAAATGATAAATTACATTAAACATCAGTTTTAGAATAAAAATTTATTTCTATTTTAGAATTAATAGTGTAAATGATTTGGATACATAGATTTTAAAAATTTATAATCTTATAACTTTAACATGGTACTAGTGTATTTTATTTTCTTCATGTCATTTTAAGCTAATTGTCTATAAAGATAACATTGAAAAACAACTTTAAGGCTGTCTAGTTTATTATAGTTTTACATGTATTATTTTATTGGCAAACAAAATGGGTAGTGTTAGAAAGGAAATAAAAATTGGAGCTTGAGGTTAAATGTCTTGCTTTAGTTTCATTGGTGTGGACCTGAAGCCTAAACCCACCTCAGAGTTCCTGATTCCACAGTACAGTGGATTTGGTCATTTCTAGTCAGAAATTCTCAGAATTTAGTAGCTCACCCAAAACTTTTTATTTAAAGAAAAATAAAACTGTTGGGTTCATATATTGTTTCTTACAGAGATTTGTATGTTGCAAGGTACTGTACTTTGCAAACTGTGTAAGTAAAAGTTTATATACATGATACCTATGGGTTTGTTGAAGGCGTAAAAAGTCCTTCAAATCAGGATATCTTGCTCTGGCATTTTGGACCTGAAGATCTTTTGTGAAGCTATGCATGCATCCTGAGAGGCATCAGAGGTCATTTGTCTTCTTCCCATAAGATGCCATTGCATCTGTCACTCCCAACAGAATTGTTCTTGCTTTAGACTGCTGCTTTAGAAGGTGCTAGGACACATGGAGGTTTATATTTTTTTTTTTTGTTTTTTTTGTTTTTTGAGACAGGGTTTCTCTGCGTAGCTTTGCGCCTTTCCTGGAGCTCACTTGGTAGCCCAGGCTGGCCTTGAACTCACAGAGATCCACCTGGCTCTGCCTCCCGAGTGCTGGGACTAAAGGCGTGCGCCACTACCACCCGGCGGAGGTTTGTATTTTTAATAATAGTTTGTGTATGTGTGTTTGTAAATATAATTGTGATGAACATGAAATGTAGCCAAACACCCATGTTTTTGAATAGACATGCTTCTGAACTGTGACTTGGCCTGTGCATTTCAGACTTTTAAGTTTATTTGCTTTTTTTTTTTTTTTTTTTTTTTTTTTTTCCTTTTTCTGGTGCTGGGCATGGAACCAAGGGCCTTGTGAGTACTAGGCAAGCACTTTACCAGTGAGCCATGTCCTCTTTCCTGACATCCTTTTGCCGCATGGATCTTACAGTATTTGTGTAGCATTGCTACTTAGGCACTAAAATACTTCTGCTATCCTTGTACTTAGAGGAGGCTGTGAGGTTCTTTCTGCCCCGGATGCAGGACTAGAAATCTATGCTAAACTCCTCAGAGAGTTAAGTGATCCTTGGGTGGTGGTGGTGGTGGTGGTGGGTTGTTCCAAGAGGGAGATTTATAAAGACTAAACCCTTTCAGTCAGGGAAGTGTTTGGCATCTCTGTGTGTTCCCTCCCAGGGATGGAGGAAGGCAGACATTGTCTTGTTCTTGCATAATAGTTTTGAAAGTCCATATTAAGTGTTCCCAGGGCCTCTCCTTTCCTAAACCAATTTTAGAGTTTTAAAGCCTTTTCTTTCAGATCTTTCTCTCATGTACTCTATGCAGTTGCTTTCTTGAACCACATCCAAGTTTTCCAAAATTTACTTAAACTGGTTTAAAAAAGTAGACATAGAATTATAACAGAAACTCAGTTCTGTCAGGTAATTCTTGGTCCAAAGGGGCTCCTTTGAAATAGTACTGTTCCTTGGAGAGCAATGTTGCTTTACTTAGCTTACCAATTGCCCTGCTAAGGTCCAGAATACTTAAAAATCTCTCCTAGACAGTAGAAACCCTTTGACTGATGTGGTTAGAGCCACTGTGTTCCATATATTAATTACTTTTCTCATTGCTATTACTAAACACTTGACAAGAAACAGTTGAAGAGAAGGAGGATTTATTTTGGCTCATGGTTTAAGAATATGCATCATGGTAGGGATGATGTAATAGTGGGAATCTCACCTGAGGCAGTGAGAGCATGAGATTGCTTGTTTGCATCTTGGTAGACCATGATACAGAGGAAGAGGCTGTCTTTCTCCTTTTTCTGTGTTTACTCAGTCTGAGACCCCTGCTCATGGGATGGTACTATTTACATTTAGGGTGTTTCTTCCTATTTCAGTTAATGACATATTCAGAAGTGTATCTCCTAAGTGATTCTGGATCTAGTCAAGCTGCCAATGAAGATTAACTCACATTTTCTTGATAATAAAAATAATAAAATCCTGACCTCAAAGTACTGAATGTGTACCTTGAGCTTTTGCTATTGGGCCAAGGCAGTTCTGAAGAAGGTTCTGCTAACTGGTGACTGCCTCCTTTTTCTTGACTGTAGTACATGTATAGCAGAGGTCTGTTATTAGAGGTCTGTTATTACAGGTTAGAGTTTTCTAAAAGAAAGAACGGCCAGTAGGGAAACAATCCAAGCCTTAAAAAATTAAAAGTTTTCTTAGTGTTCCATATTGTTTTATTGACACCTAATTTTAAAATATTAAAAAAATAAAAATAAGAAACACAGATAGGTATGGTGGTGTTCACCTGTAATTCCCAGCACTAGGGAGACAGAGGGAGGAAGGTTATGAATTCAAAGCCAGCCTGGGCTACAAAGTAAGACCTTGCCTTTAAAAAAATTAAAAACAAAACTGTTGCTGGAGGGCTTCTCTCCAGGTTCCACCAAGCCCCTCAGTCCCACAATCCACTCAGATGCTTATATTACTTATAAACTGTATGGCCATGGCAGGCTTCTTGCTAGCTGTTCTTATATCTTAAATTAACCCATTTCTATAAATCTATACCTTGCCACGTGGCTGGTGGCTTACCGGTGTCTTTACATGCTGCTTGTCCTGGCAGTGGCTGCAGTGTCTCTCCCTCCTTCTTGTTTCTCCAATTCTCCTCTCTCCTTGTCCCGCCTATACTTCCTGTCTCGTCACTGGCCGTTAGTGTTTTATTTATATAGAGCAATATCCACAGCACTTCCCCTTTTCTTTTTTTAACTTTAACATGGTAAAATTAGATATAACAAAACAATTATCGAGCAAAAATTATAGTTACGATATTAAAGAAGATGTCCTATCTATCTTATATTTGTGAGTTTAAGGTTTTATATCTAACTTATCTTTTATCATAACTGAGGAAATTACAACTATCTAGTCTTTAACCACATCAAAGACCTGAGAAGGAACATAATGGTACCTGAGAAATGGTAGATGGATATAAGCAACTTTCGGGAATCTTTCAAGAGTACACCAAGACAGCTGGCAGCCTGGACAGTCACCTAATGTTTTTCAGCATTGTTGGTGCATTCAAATTGGCTACAGGCCTAGAGTATCTGACAGACCATTTTTAGAAGCAGGAATTTTGAAAGACCATCTTACCCTGTCTTGGCAGAGTACAGTGGTTGTTTTCCTTGTGTCCCGCTTGTCCAGAAAGGACAGCATTGTATTCGTACTGTCAGCCGTCAAGGCAAGGGCAGTTCTTTGCCCAGTAGGCCATTTTGTGCCAAGAAGACAAACTTCCAAATGGAAATGTCTTAGAAGCCCAACATTCTCTCGGGATCAAATTGGCGTAGCCAGGAGCAATTGTGTCTCACGTCAACAGAATATATGTTATTTAAATGCCATATTCTCTAGGTCTATGAAGTGTTTGAAGATTACCTATCTATCTGAAATATATCTATGTATACCTAGAAGACTTAACTAACATGGCTATAAATATGATTATCATAGATGACTAATTATTAATCTATTTCTTAATTATCCATTACAATTTTAAATGAGTTACATAAACATAATACCTCAAACAAGAATAGAAATATATATATACAGTATAACAAAATTAACTTCAAGTTTGTATTAATAAACTAAAATCTATACCAATGTAAAACATTTTAAACAAGTTGTTCTTTAAAAGTAGGTTCATTAATCTACCCTTTTATCTTATCATCTCTATATCTTATATATCTATATCATATCCCCTTTTTTAGGAAGAGATCGCATTTATAATCAACCTGTTTTAAATAAAAATATTGGTTTTTCTCTGTCCCACACCAGAGGGCTCTTCTGATTTGGGATATAAGAATCTCTTAACCTTTTTTTTTTTTTTTTAAATATGTCTGGGTTTAGAGGGGGAGTGAGCCAATTCCACCTCTAAAGCCAGCTTGGTATATTTGGGAATTTGGGCATAGCATCTCTTACTACTTCCTGCTGGAGGGGGGCGCTGTATCTTATGGGGACACAAAGAAAATTTTAGGCCTATGGGGTAGTTCGTGAGGCTGTATTGTGTGAGTCAGTTGCCTTGAAACCGCTCTGGATGTTAGATTATCTGGGCCATGGTGTCATTGGAGACCTTTCAGGGGATCTTGGCTGGTCAAACCTGATGTATCTTAATCTGGAACAAATCCATAACCTCTGGCTTTCTGTGGAAACAAAAGCAGAACCTCTTTTCCAAAGCAACATATCCTTATATCCAAATTTTGAAGTCAAGGTACCTTTAAAATTTACATTTTGGCATAACTGAACAGCTTTTACAATCAAATGTTTTTCTTTAGTTACAAATATCAAAGACAACATAATCTAGATTTTTTGTGTGATAGCCATCTTTACGTGGCTTATTACCTTTATTGTATTTTTTTAAACATTTTATTTTTAGATACTATTTGTTTATATAATGGTATATATATTTTTTTCTTTTAAGCCTACGTACATTTTTACATGCATTATAAACTATTTTATCTGAATCAGTCTTATTGCGAACCTGTTGCTCTAAACTATAGCCTTCTAAGCCTGAAACAGCACTGTGGCTGCTGGCTCCGCCCCCTTCAGCTTTTCAACATGGCGGTGGTACGTTTTCTCCAGCTCTGGGAGTCATCAAGTCTCAGAAATAGTAGGTCTACGCTTTTATCAAAGCAGCGTGTAACCCAGAAACCTTTAAAATTTTTTTTTTTTTTTTTACTAGTAAAGACTAAATCTACCACACAGCGTAATGTGCTGTTGGCAGACGCCTCATTCCCGACATACTGCCAGTCAAATGCACATGCCAGGAACCTGCTAGTGTTCAAACCTGCATTTTGCGGAGTCTAGGTGCCCGTATGAGACAAGAAGCAGGAACCTGGTTTTGGCTCTGTTTAGAATTGGTTATTAAATATTCTCAGGTTTAAGGTGGAAACTCGAGCCGTTGGGCGCCATTTGTTGCTGGAGGGCTTCTCTCCAGGTTTCACCAAGCCCTGCAGTCCCACAATCCACTCAGATGCTTATATTACTTATAAACTGTATGGCCGTGGCAGGCTTCTTGCTAATTGTTCTTATATCTTAAATTAACCCATTTCTATAAATCTATACCTTGCCACGTCGCTTGTGGCTTACTGGCGTCTTTACATGCTGCTTATCCTGGCGGTGGCTGCAGTGTCTCTCCCTCCTTCCTGTTTCCCCAATTCTCCTCTCTCCTTGTCCCACCTATACTTCCTGTCTGGTCACTGGCCACCAGTGTTTTATTTATATAGAGCGATATCCACAGCACAAAACATTTTTGTATGTCAGGTCTTTGTGGAGCACTCATCTTAGTTTTCATAGACTCATTTATTTTATTTCTTGTCGTATTTTATTGAGTAATAAGTAGAACTGACATAAACCTATTTATGAGCAAATAGAGCTGTCTTATCATTAGCATACAACTCAGTTGGTGAGAGCAGAAGCATGTAGGACCTCCAGCAGTAAAAAGCCCAGCTTACGGTGGCATCCAGTGCTAGCTAGATAAAGGGATGAAACCTCTGCTTACAAGTGAGGCAGCTGCTTAAATAAGGTGTGTGTCAGCCTTACTTAGAGGATGTTTTGTGTCTGTTCAACATTTTTGGTCATGTCACAAAATTATCAAGAAAGTTATTTTTAAAAATGTGCATGCACGGGCTGGAGAGATGGCTCAGCAGTTAAGAGTACTGACTGCTGGCTCTTTCAGAGGTCCTGAGAGTTCAATTCCCAGCAGCCACATGATGGCTCACAAACATCTGTAGCGAGATCTGGCACCCTCTTCTGGCCTGAAGGCACATGCAAGCAGAACACTGTATATATAATAAATAAATCTTTTTAAAAAATGTGCATGCAAGATATAGAATAACCATAGATATTCCAGGCAGTACTTTTAGGTGTTGGGCCTAGGCATGTTTTGCAGCTCTGTTGCTTGTTAATCTCTTTGCAAGATAGAATATGAATGTGCATATCCAAGGTCAAAATGGAGAAGTTCTTAACTTAGGAGAGAGCCCTAAGGTCTTTGGAAAGAATTGTGAGATGGCTGGGCTCTGCATACCCCTGAGCTAGGAGAGATGGGAAGATGATCTTAGAGGTTATTACTAACCCTAGTGAAAAGAGGAAAAGTGATGGAGCAGGGAACAAGTGAACTGGAAAGACTTAATGACCAAGTAGAGGGAGGACATGAAGCAGGAGGGAGATAGGACTGAAGTTTTCATTTTTGGGTTGAAGTTGGTAATGCTGGGTTTTGGCAGTTAGAAAGAGAGTGTTAGTTACTTTTCTTATTTCTCTAACAAAGTGATAAAAAACGAAGGGAGGAAGGGAGGAAGGGAGGAGGATAGATGGGTTGGTTGGTTTATTTTGGCTCAAAGTTTGAGTGTACAGCCCATCATGGTGGGGAAGGCATGGCAGCAGGTACATGAGGCAGCTGCTTACATTGTATCTCCATTCAGGAATGGGGAGGGGAAGGAGGGAGAGATATGAATGATGGTACTAACATTTTCCTTCAGAACTCAAGCCTATGGGATGGTACTGCCCACATTCAGGGTATGTCTTCCTAGCTCTGTTAAACCTTTATGGAAACAATCTCATAGTTATTCATACCCATGGTAATTCTAAATTTCATAAAATTGATAATCAAGACTTAATTATCCTAAGCAACAAGTCTGAGAAGATGACAAATTTCGTTTCAGACACAACTTTGTGATACTGGCAGGTAACACTGAGCAGTGAATTGGGGAATGTGGAGTGATGCTTGGGGAAGAACCTGGACCGCAGTAGACTGGGGTATCTGGAACATAGAAACAAGTTTAGCAATTGAGGATAGTATCTGTGCCTAGGAAGAGAGAAGCCAAAGGAAAGTTCACATTTGGAAAGAGTCAGACAACAGAGAAAAGACCTACTTGAATTTAAGAGAGCTAAGTAGTGCAATTGCTGAAAGCCTTGAGAAGAAAGGTTTTTCCAGAAAACAATTACAAGAAGGGCAAGGATTCAGAAAGGAAGAGTTTCTATGAAACCTTGGAGGAGGCTGGGCCCTGAGAAACTTGTATCGAAGGTACTTTTTAAGTCTATAACTTTACTTTGGGTGGAGAATACAGATAAAGACAGCTTTATAGAGGGATAGGGCTAGAGGAAGGAACCAGGCTAGAGGAATGCATGGAAATGACGAACAATGGTGCCAGATTCCCAAGAATGGACATGCTTTTCTATCTTCGTTTGTGAATTGGCTTTTATTCTGAACCCGCTCATGTAGCCTAAAGAAAATTCTAAGAACCTTTAGATCTGGAGTATGTCTTGTGCTTCTTAGAACACTGTTATTAGTTTTTTTTACTCTTTGGGGACCTACCACCTAGCTCCCAAATAAATACACAGAGGCTTATTCTTACTTATGAATTCCTGGCCTTAGCTTGGCTTGTTTCTAGCCAGCTTTTCTAACTTAAAAATTATCCTGTTTCTCTTTAACTACATTTTGCCTCTGAGCTTTTTGCCTTTCTTTATTCTATGTATCTTTCTTTCCTTTTTACTCTGTGGCTGGCTGTGTGGCTGGGTGGCTGTCCCCTGGTGTCCTCCTCTCCTCCTTTCTTTGCTTCTTACTGTTCTTTTTTCAAACCTGGATTTCTCCTCTCATTTATTCTGCCTGCCAGCCCTGCCCAGTTCTCTTTCCTGCCTAGCTGTTCACCTCTTTATTAGACCAATCAGGTGTTTTAGACAGGCAAAGTAACACAGCTTCACAGAGTTAAACAGATGCAACATAAAAGAATACAACACATCTTTGCATCATTAAACAGATATTCCATAGCATAGATGAATGTAACACATCTTAAACTAATATTCCACAACAGAACACTGTGTTCTTTGATTTTTGGTTTATTACTGATGACTAATTTTTAGCATGCTATTGAAATCTGTGGAGGAGCCTCAGCTAACATTCTAATTCCAACAGTGCTTTTGAAAGCAAGTGCAATTGGCCATTCCCAGGCTGCCTGGAAGGAATTTGCTTCAGGAAGTACTCTCAGAGTTTATTTTAGAGTGTGTAGTTCCAGATGTCCAATTCATCCCCCCCACCCCCCGTGTGTGGGCACATGTGCAAGGGTGTGTATGTAAGAGGTTGATGTTGAGTGTCTTCCTCAATTGCTCTCTACTTATCTTTTGAGAGTCAGGGTCTCTCATTAAACCTGGAACTCACTGATTTGGCAACACTGGGTGACCAGCAAGCTCAAGGGATCCTTTTGTCTTTTTTTCTTCTTATTTCTGGGATTATAGGAATACATGACACATGGGCTTGTACTTGGATGATGGAGATGGAACTTAGGTTCTTCTATTTGCATGGCAAATACTTTACCAAATGAGCCATCTCTCATTGAATATTTACATTCCAATTACATTTATTATATCATGCTGATAAAGTATGATGGAGAACAGCATGTATCTTTCTCCTTCATTATGTTGAATATTTCAGATTTGCTCTACACAGTGATGCTTCTGTCTTGGTGAGGACTGTTGGAACTTCTCCCTTTGGTCCTGTGCATTTGTCTTTTTCTTTTTTTTCTTTTTTTTTGGTTTTTCGAGACAGGGTTTCTCTGTGTAGCTTTGTGCCTTTTTCCTGGAACTCACTTGGTAGTCCAGGCTGGCCTTGAACTCACAGAGATCCGCCTGGCTCTGCCTCCCAAGTGCTGGGATTAAAGGCGTGCGCCACCACCGCCCGTGTCTTTTTCATACTGTGGGTAATGACAAGTGTAAATCACCAGTCGTAATTATAAAGCTAGCCTCAGGCTTACACACCACACAGATGGATGATGAAAGAGGAAAATGGTCTCCTCTCCCACTCTCATATGTACTCATGTGTGATGTATGTGTGCTGGTGTGTTCACCCATGAGTACACATGTGGAAGCCAGAGGTCTGCTTTGGGAGTCATCTTCTATTCTCCTCACCTTATTTTTTTGAGACAAGTCTTTCACTGAACCTGTGGCTCTATTAAGACTGGCTGGCCAGTGAACCACCAGGATCTTTTAGCATGTCCCTTCCTAGTACTGAGGTTACAGATGTGCAGTGCTACAGTCAGCTTTTATGTGGGTGTTGAAGACCTGAACTTAGGTCCATTTGCTGATATACAAAGCACTTTACCTGCTGGGTAGCAGTGGCGCACACCTTTAATCCCAGCACTTCGGGGGCAGAGCCAGGCAGATCTCTGTGAATTCAAGGCCAGCCTGGGCTACAGAGTGAGATCTGGACAGGCGCCAAAACTACATGGAGAAACCCTGTCTTGAAAACAACAGCAACAACAACAACAAAAACCAAACAACAACAACAACAACAACCAAAAAACCACTTTACTCACTGAGCTGTCTCCCCAGTTTTAGGGGGTGAGACTTTTTCAGTATAGAAGGTACCTATATGGGAAAGATCTTAGATTCTTTATCAAATTATTTAATTATTTATTTAATTAATGGATCATTATCCTTATTATTGTATTATTGTATCCATATAGTTGAAGAAAGGAAAACAAAGCTTTTGAAAATTTTTAGGAGGTATAGTTTGTATACTTCAGATACTGGGATTTTCCCCTTGAAATGCTACTTATGTTTTTGGTTAGATATTTTTTTTTTATTCTTGTGTGAATAACACTTGGCACATTATATTTATTTTTGTGATATTTCAGTTGTTAAAATGTCTAAAATTAGATTTCTAGAAATCAGGTAGAGGAACTGTTGGCCACATTGTCTGGGTTATGTTTTGAGCACTATAGAAAACTCCTATCACATTGGCTATTCTTAGTATTTTTAGAACACCCAATTCATGCTGCTACAAGGATGTTATTTGCTTTTGTTTTTACAAAGAAGCCTAAAGTCTAATGGCTTTATAGACTCCTTAGAGCCCTCTCTTGTAAATAAGGTTCGCTCTGCTGAGAATCTGTCCTCATTGTACCCTTGAAGAGCAGATGCAGTTTAAAAATGATCTCCCTTTCTCTTCTTTCTAGTTGGCTAGTCTTTGCCTGTTTTATTTTCAATCCCTTCAGCTTTATGAAATAGGGGACAAAATAGTCAGATGTTGTTTTATATACAACGCCCTCAACTGGGCTGAGGGATCTATTTCCCTGATTCCTTCTGTTAGTCTCTGTCCTGTGAAATAACTCAGAATTTCTTGACTTTCTGTTTTTATAGATTTCTATAAAGAATCCCTTTCTTCTCTTTGGTTAATTCTCTGTGGTAATATCTCCTGAGGCTGTTTCTTTGCCTTCAGTTTTGACAACTATGATTTAGTTTCCAAGATGATGAAAGGGTAGTGAAAAGGGCATGGAAAGAAAAAGCAGGAAAGGAAGGAATTATCTCATGATTTTAGTCAGAAGGAAATCACCCAGACAGAAAAAAAAATGTTAGAAGTGGGTCAGATCCCAGGAAGTTGGATTGAATAAGTGGCACCATGTTACACAGCCCTATTTTACATCATTGTTGTTACTATGGCAACTGAAAGAATGAGTGTATTCATTTATAGGTCAAATATGTCTTTGCTGACTCTGACTATACTTAGCAGAATTTGTTCAATTCAACTTTGAGAATGCTAGTGGGGAAGAGATTTTCATACGTGTGTCTTTGTGTGTTCTGTGTGTTTGTGAAGTATTCATATGTTTGTGTATGCATATAATCTTATTACCTAAAATAAAAAATGTGCAATAAAGTAGGGTTATTCATTTACAGAAGGTGCATTCAGGAGATGTATTACCTTTTTCATGTGTATATGGTATGTGTGTATATGTACACATGTGGGGTTACATGTGGAGGCCCACAGTTGATGTTGGGAATCTTTCTCAATAGCTCTCCTTCCTTATTCCTTGAGGCAGGTTCTCTCAGTCAAACCCAGAACTTGTTAGTGCAGCTAGTCTGCTAGCAAGCTTGCTCTGGGGACTCCCTGTCTCTGCCTTCTGAGGCTGGAAACAGAGGTAGCCTACTAAGCACACTTGGTATTTATCTGGGGATCTGAATTGTAGTCCTCTTGCTTTCACAGCCAGCCTTTAACTTCTGAACTTTTTTCTCATGTGTGTGGAATGAGTATATGTAAATGTATGCACCTTGATACTATTTTTTATAGAATTGAATGGTTGTCCTCCTCTGAGGTATATTTGTATATGTGATGTTGTGTATGCATGGTCATATTTGTGTATGTGTGAATTTGTTTGCATATATTGTGCTTATGTATGAATATATATGCATGTGTGTATATGTGATATACATGTGAATATGTTATGTGAATGTTTACATATGACTACGTATGTGTTTACATGTATTTATATGAGTGGGTATGAATGTGTGTCTCTGTAAATGTGTTTATCCATATGTACATATGCAATGTATGTATTTATGTGGCAATTTTTGTGGAAGGTATGAATTCATATATGTATTTGCGTTGCACTTGTGTATGCATATATGTACATAGTTGTGTGTGAATGTGCAAATTATGTACACAGTTACATGTGTGCCCATCGTAATGCATTGCATACTTATAATTTTTTTATGTGTATGGCATATTTTATTTCCGGGGGGAGTTATTACTATATAGCCTATGGTGACTCTCTAGTTGCTCTCTCAGGAAGGGATTAGAATTGTAAATGTTCTCACCATTGCTTAATCATGCCTGAATTTGTATGAAATGCATGTCTGCATATAATGTAAGGTCAAATATATTTTAAAGGTGTTAATGCATTATAATAAAATAATGTAATATTTTTGTTCCCTTTGCTTTGTGGGTGATTTTTTTTTTTTGGCATAGGATATAAGATGCAGTACAAAATGACAGGGAGTTAGTAGTGATGTTGGCTAGGAGGTCTGGCTAATGATTAATTTTTATATTCACAAACATCTGGTTACAACTTTGGAGAAGGGTCACTGACTTGCTGCCTGTTCAATAATTTCAGCATCTTTGTTCCTTTTAGTCTTCATATTAGTTTTATCCACAGCTGCTCTCCAAAGAAGTTTTTTTCCATAGAAATGTGTAGTGTTGAATTCACTTAATGGGAGAGATTCAGCTGCTTTTTCACATGACTTATTTGCAAACCTCCCTTCCTACCCTGTCTCTCAAGTAGTTAGTAGTCATTAATAAAATTGATTGCTATTTCTTCCTTAGGTTCATCACTTTTATCAGAATAATCTTAGGGATCTGGGGAGATAGCTCAGTGGAAATGTACTTGGTATGTAGACATGAGGCTTGGGGTTTAGGTTTTTCCAGTGTCCATATGGAAAAAAAGAAAGCTGGTAGGTACAGTGACTGCCTATAATTCCAGCACTAGGGAGGCAGAGACTGCATTTCTGGAGCAATCTGTCTACACTATCTGGAATTTGTGAATTCTGGGTCCAGCAAGAGATTGCCTCAATAAATAAAGTGGAATATAATTGAGGAAGACACCTGATATCAACCTCTAACCTATACACATGCTTATACACAATGCACATATCACACACAGGAAGAAAAAAAGAGTAAAGTTTTATACTATTTATGATGATTAATCCTTGTGCTTTTCTGGGTGAAGTTGAATTGTGACCTGCCTCCAGTTGTGCTAGAGCTTTGGTAACTGTCACTATTTTGAACGATGATTGTCTAACATTCCACCAAAACTGTTGGTCTTACTCTCATCTCTTCAACATGTAGGAGCCTTGGACATGTGTGTGAAGGTGAGTGTGTGCTAGTATAGGTTCCCTGAGATCTCAGTGGGGACCTTAGTTTTTCTTACTAGGATGCCAGATATGGCAAAAGATAGAATTCATAGAAAAAATACATAAAGAAGTATCCAAAAATAGGTAATGTCATTGATTATGTAAAAAGTTCATTTAGATAGAGCATATAAAATCAGAAAAAAGACATTATGAAAGTATTAATGGGTATATCTTATATATTCTAGTATTAGGGCAGCCTAGAACAACATAGGGTTGTATAGTATAGAACAGGGAATATCATACTATAAAATAATATCACATAGACTAGAATGAATAGCTAACAGTGTTGCATAGAACAGAATAAATAATTTGGTACAGCTCCTTGATTTATGATAGAGCCATGTTCAAAAAGCCTGAAAATATGAGTGGCATATCTAACTGATAGTTCTTTATTCGTAGCTGGGCAGTGTAGTGCAGTGTAGTTGTCAATTGTCTTTCCTGTTCATTGTGTAGCTAGATAGCAGCCTGTGGCCACTTCCCAGCATCATGAGAAAGCATTACACTATATCTCACTAGCTTGTGGAAAGATCAAAATCTGTAATTCAAAGTATAGTTTCTACTGATGGTATTGCTTTTGTGCTTTTGAGAAGTCGAAAAGTTGTAAATCAGTACACTGTGTATATAGGTCAGGGAACATTTGTTGTGTACTATAGGATAGTATAGTGTCAATAGAATTGGGACTCTAGTATTAGACTGTGTATTATAGGATCTGTCCTTGATCTTTCTTTGATTTATTCTGAGAATCAGAACAGAGATATAAGAGGGCAAGGAAGATGGCTTATTATTATTATTAATTATTATTAATTATTATTATTATTATTTGCTTTTAAGGCCATTACTTGTTGGGATCATCTGGTGGGCCCTGTTTATTTGGTAGTATTTGCTGTAGCATTCTATGCAATCTTTGTAGAATTCAGTATTACCTCTTATGTTGTATATGCCTATTGCCTGTCACAACCTCAATGGATTATACCTATGGTTAGTATTCTGATTATTTCTTTGTATTATCTCTGTTTTGTTAGAGAAAAGGCACATGATAAATGCCATGTATTGTGTAAAGTCAGAGCCTCTTCATTAGTTGACGTTGTATTTGAATAAGAACTGAAAACTCTCTCATCTTGAGAAAGCCAGAACCTCTATGACTCCATGTGTCTAGTATAGAGTTGGGGGGCATTTCTAATGTTTCTTTTTCTCACTTCTTTCATTGGGTGATTGTTTCAGGTTCATTGTGATGAATGAGTAGCTCAAGATTTGGCCAGCAGCCATGAAAGATGAAAGCCCAGCTGGGAAATATCCTGTGTAGCAGAGCTAAGGAGAGATGCTGCAGAGGATTACAGGATACTCCCAGAATTCTCTTGCTGTCCTTACCTTCTTTGATTACTGTCTTCTTTTATTTACTTATTTATTTATTTATTTATTTATTTATTTATTTATTTATTTATTTATTTATTTGGTTTTTTGAGACAGGGTTTCTCTGTGTAGCTTTGCGCCTTTTCCTGGAACTCACTTGGTAGCCCAGGCTGGCCTCAAACTCACAGAGATCCGCCTGGCTCTGCTTCCCAAGTGCTGGCATTAAAGGCGTGCGCCACCACCGCCTGGCTTTGATTACTGTCTTAGTCACTGTTCTATTGCTGAGAGAGACAACATGAGCACAGTGACTCTTAAAAAGGAAAGCTTTTAATTGAGGCTTGCTTTCAGTTTCAGAGGTTTAGTCCATTGTTATCATGGCAAGAAGCATGGCAGCATAAAGGCAGACATGATGCTGGAGAAATAGTTGAGAGTCCTACATCCAGATCCACAGGCAACAGGAAGAGAGGGACACTGGGCCTGGTTTGGGCTTTTGAAACCCCAAAGTCCACACCCAGTAGCACACTTCCGACAAGGCCACACCCCCAATCCCTTTTAAGGAGTGCTACTTCCTGATGACCAAACATTCAAATATATGAGTCTCTGGGTCCATTCTTATTTAAACCACCACAAGTAGTATACTCAGAGGGTCATCTCCTAATTGGACTTGGTTGTTGCCTACTGAGTGAATGTCAGGTGATTTGGAAAAGGGACCTGTGGTGTTGCCCTTGACCTACCTCTCCTTGTAGGAACATCTTCTGAAGAGATGACTTGTAGGGCATCTATTAATCTAAATGTGATTAGCAAAGGATATCCCCTCAGATAAGAGAATTGGAGCCACTTTGATGAACTATTTTTTATTTCATTCTTTCTAAAGAGAATATTGGTTTTTTTCAAACTGAACAACTAAAGTCAAAGAAAAATTCAGTATTTTCTTTGGGCCATCTGCCTTGCTATTGAACAATAGAAATAAAAAAGAAAGGACATGACTGCTTCTAGGTATGGTAGAGGAGAAAGTTTATTGTAGATAAAAGGGAGAGTGTAGCCAGAAGCAGAGACATCTGGGAAAGTCCAGAGTGGACATGACCCTGAGTCATGTGGGGAGATAGGAAGGGAAAGGGGGAAGAGGGAGAAATAGAGGAGCCAGGTGTCCTCTCAACAGTCAAGAGGGCAAAGGTACAAAAAGAACAGGTAACCAAAATGTCTGGATTATATATGGAAGGGCAGCCCAGCCCTTGGGCTAGAGAGTTCAGGGTAGAGGGTGGGGTATGCTAGCCATACCCTGTAATAGGTAGGGACTGAGGGATGCTGGTAGAACCTGGCAGCCAGGTCCACTTTGATATGTTAAATAGGCACCTCAGTCATTTGGCCTAGGTTTGAGACTTAACAGCTATGTATAGGTAAGTCCTTGGGGGTTAGGAGGCCATAACACACTTTGCAGATCCTCTATTTCTCAGCCTGGTGGAAGACTTTTTCTTACCAAAGAAATATGTTCTTTTAATGTTTCTGAACCAGGGCATTTTAATGAGAGATTTAAAGTGCGTTCTTTAGTTTGTGATAAATGATTAAACTAGCAAGCTCAAGAATTAGACTTGTGATGTAGTTAATGTGAGACATTGACTGTAAAGTAGCTTAAAAAAAAGCAACCCAGTCTGTTGTTGTCTGTTTTTTTTTCTAATCTTTTGAGGGGCCTGCTACCCAGTTCCCAAATAAATCACACACAGAGGCTTATTCTTAATTATGAATGTCTGGCCTTAGCTTGGCTTGTTTCTTGCCAGCTTTTCTTAAATTGTTTTGTCTACCTTTTGCCTCTGGGCTTTTCTCTTACTTCTGTAAATTTTACTCTTATCCCATTGCTGGTTGTGTAGCTGGGTGGCTGGCTCTTGGAGTCCTCCTTCTCTTGCTCCTTCTTCCTGATCCTCTCTTCCCAGATTTCTCCTTTTATTTATAACTCTGCCTGCCAGCCCGCCTATCTTTTCTCCTACCTCGCTGTTGGCCATTCAGCTTTTTTTTTTTTTTTTTTTGGTTTTTCAAGACAGGGTTTCTCTGTGTAGCTTTGCGCCTTTCCTGGACTCACTTGGTAGCCCAGGCTGGCCTCGAACTCACAGAGATCCGCCTGGCTCTGCCTCCCAAGTGCTGGCATTAAAGGCATGCGCCACCACCGCCCGGCCCATTCAGCTTTTTATTAGACCATCAGGTGTTTTAGACAGGCAAACTAACACAGCTTCACAGAGTTAAACAAATGCAATATAAACAAAAGTAACACACCTTAAAATAATATTTCCCAACACTAGTTCATTGCTGCTTGTGCCAAAGGAATGATGAATTCATGTACTTTACCTGCTGAGACCCTGCTTGACCTAGAAAGGCTTACTTTCCTGAAGTTCTTTGGTGGAGACATGTCAGATCATAGAATATCTTCGGTATTTATTTATTTGCTTGGTTTTAAGACAAGGTCTTATGTAACTCAGGCTGGCCTGCAACCATGTAGTTGATGATTTTAAACTTCTGATCTTTCTGCCTCTGCTTCCTGGGTTCTGGTATGACATGCAAGAGCCACCATACTCAGTTTATATAGTGCTAGAGTTCAAACATAAAGCTTTGTGGGTACTAGGCAGGTACTCACTCTTCCAACTGGACTATAGCTTTAGGCCCCTTCCCCCTTTTTTGAGATACTGACTTATACAGCCCAGACTGTCTTTAAACTCCCTGTGAGGTGAAAGGTGATTTTGAACTTTTGATCTTCCTATCTCCATCTTCTTATTTTTTTGAGCCGAGGACCAAACGCTGGGCCTTGCTCTCGATAGGCAAGCGCTTACCACTGAGCTAAATCCCCAACCCCCCCCCCCCCTTTTTTTTTGAGACAGGGTTTCTCCATGTAGCTTTGGTGCCTGTCCTGGATCTCGATCTGTAGACCAGGCTGGCCTTGAACTCACAGAGATCCGCCTGGCTCTGCCTTCCAAGTGCTGGGATTAAAGGCATGTGCCACCCCTGCCTGGCCTATCTCCATCTTCTAACTGCTAAGATTCCAGACTGTGCCACTGTGCTTGGTTTGTCATAAAATTTAAAAGTTATATGCTTTCAATTTTTTTTTTTTTTTTTTTTTTTTTTGTTTTTCGAGACAGGGTTTCTCTGTGTAGCTTTGCGTGTTTTCCTGGAACTCACTTGGTAGCCCAGGCTGGCCTCGAACTCACAGAGATCCGCCTGGCTCTGCCTCCTGAGTGCTGGGACTAAAGGCGTGCGCTGCTGCTGCTGCTGCCGCCGCCGCCGCCGCCGCCGCCGCCGCCGCCGCCGCCGCCGCCACCACTACCACCGCCACCACCACCACCCGGCAATGCTTTCAATTCTTATTAGAGTAATTTTTTTGATCATCATTAGATCTTGATGCACAATATGATTTCCTGGCAGACAGGCCCTGTGGCTCTTCTACTGTGTCTTGGGTGGTGCCCAGGGTAGTGCTAGGCACTCTGGGTGTGCTTGGTGACATTCAGAGGTCTGTGGCACTCTGGATGCCTTTCCCTGTGTTCCTCTACAGCTGTTTCTGTAGAGTGCCTAGAAGTGAAAGGAATCAGGAGAGGGTGTGGTATGGCTGCTTGGAATTTCTGAGAAGCCTTTAATTTCAGTGGAGAGAGCCTGGCATGAACACTTTTTTTTCCTCCCCCAGGTTGAATAATTGTTTAATGAAGTTTGTCTCCTTACCTGGATTGGGACAGTACTTGTTTAAATGCTGTCTTTGTCTTTTAGGCCCAGAACTGTTGATTTACTAGTAGTGAGTAAAGGGACCTATGCAGAAGTTTCAAAGTCTTTTCCAAAATGTTGCAGGAAGCTCATATGATTTGAGAGAATCCATTTTCTCTAGTATACTTTATAGTGCTATGGGAATACAGGCTGTGTATGTAAAGGGGCTGGGTATGAGGGTTGTGGGGGTAGTATGATTGTGTTACAGCATTAAAGTTTATTAATAAACATTTAAAGAGATTATTTAGTTGCCAAGTCATTGTAGATTTTTTTATTTCACCATTAGGGCTTTTTAGAATATTGCTGTTAGAATCCTGGTAGTTTCCTGAATTTACCCCATCAACATATTTTCTGGCAAGCTCCTGTTTATGGTTGATGGACACCAGCCCAGTCACATGTCCTGCTACATTGAGTGTCTCCCCACAAGCAACTGCCAGAGAATCTGATTCCCTTTTTTACCAAGCATTTCTGCCCTGTACCAGGGTGTTACCCTTGCTGATGTCCCTGTAGGAAAATACATTCTAGTTCCAGCAGCCTCTGGGGAATGGACTTGTGGAGTATGTGTGAGGCTGGGTTGCCTGGGTTGTATAGAACAATATTCAGAGCTGGCTGCATCTGTATGTAGGGCATCTTTCCTGTGTGCTTCACATGGCAGGGGCCTTTCCTCAGTTTATTAAATTCATGAAGCCGAGGAAGGATGGGTTCAGGGCTGTACAGTGTGGATGTGTGCATGTTTAGAGAAGTGCATGGACGTGTGACACTTGCCTGCTCCCTGTGCAAACAGCCTTTGGCTTTCCTTGCATATTATTTCTGTATCCTGGCCTCATACCCAGGATCTGTCAGTCAACAAATCTAGTGAATTGCTGATGTAGACACAGCTAAGCTCAGAAACTAGAGAAATTGCAGTGATATCCCAAGTAATATTAAACAAAAATTCATTCAGTTTGATTGTGGAATGATGTGGGTTATACAACATGGCTTAGTAGTTGTATAAATGGCATATCAGATCTTAACATGTTTTGAGGGATGAGGATTTTGTTTTCTAGGCATCTAAGATGTTTTCTAATCATAAGTGAGTGGTTTTAAATATGAGGGGATGTGAATGATGTACATCTAGAGTCTAGAAAATACTTAATATTGAACTTAGGCTCTAAAGCCAAATTTCCAACTTACCAATGGGCCACACCCTAAGGAAGTGAAAATAAAGTATTGTGGCAATGAATTCTGTGTATTGAACTCATCTTGAACAGGAGTGTAGGATTAATCATTTGTGTTAGGAGAAAACCAATTTCCATGGCTCAAAATATAAATGCCCAATTGACTGTGAGTGCAACTAAAAAAACCCTTCCTTCCCCTAAGTTTTTATTGGTCCATAAATCCATCTCAAGTGATTTACAGTGTGAAGATGAGGAATAGAGATGGTCCTGTGCTGGTGTGAAGGGAGAAGTTAACCTTTCCCCTTTTCGGCTCCACTCTGCCTGTTGTTAACAGAGTGACACAGAGGAAAGCAGCTACAGTTAGCAAGAAGGCATTTGTTAGGAAAAGTAATAGCCATACAAAGAATGTTCTGGCTCTCTCACGGTTTTCTGCTTAACAATTTTGGATGCAGCTCTGACTATCTGCCTTTTTTTTTTTTTTTTTTTTTTTTTTTTTTTTTAGGGGTAGGCAATGTAGACATAACCTGCAGGATTTTTTCTCTAGGATTGTTCCGTTTGCCTGCCTAGGTCCAAGGCTCTGATGACCATGTGTTAAGCATTGCTAGTTAATGAAGCCAAGCCATATATCTCATTGTATCATCAAGATCGTCATCATCAAGAGAGATGCTCACAGTTGTGTGGTGATGAGAATCAAAGCACCTATGTAGTTGGTTGTAGTGGAGCTGCTAAGGAAAACAGGTGTTTCTGCCTTTCCCAGCATGGATAAGTGCCCAGGAATGTAAAAAAATGTGTTAAAAAAAAAAAGTCGTTTGCCCTGGTACCTCTTTTGTTTAAAACAAACAAAAGCAAGCATTCATACTTTTGCATTAACACAAGGGTAGAAAATATTTAGAAAATGCAGCTTTTATTTATTTATTTGTTTGTTTATTGGTGTGTGTGTGTGTGTGTGTGTGTGTGTGTGTGTGTGTGTGTGATTTACTTGTATATGTGGATAGGCATGCCTTGTATGTGCATATGGAGGCTAGGCCAGAACCTCAGGTGTTTGTTTTTATTTCTCTGCCTTATTGCCTTGTCTCTCACTGACCTGGAAGCTTGCTGTTTTAGTTAGGCTGGTGGACTGGCTTTAGAGCTTTCAGGAACTCTGCCCTGAAATGCTGGGGTTATGAGCATACTCGGCCATGTGCTCCTTTTTTTTTTTTTTTTTTTTGAAACATGGTGCTGGCGGTTAGAACTCAGGTTCTCATATGAAGCAAGCACTCTCACCCACTGAGATATATCTCCAGCTCTCAGTTTTTTTTGGGGGGGTGTTAGATATGAGAATTAGGGAGGGCAGGTTGTGAGGGTGGAAAAAGCTATTAGGTGCTACCTTTATACTATTTTCTTTTCTAAAACAAAATATTCAAGTTAAGATTGAGTGTAGCTTCTTTATAGCCTCAACAAATGGTATTATGGGCCACTTTGTCTCAGCCTATGTCTCAGGCAGTGGTGGAAGAGAGTTGGGAGGGTCTGTGGCAGGCTTGAGGGTGACACACTTCATGTTCTGTTGTCTGGGTCCTTGGTCTCAGAGTGTTTGAGATTGTGGTCAGGAAATTTGTCAAGAGCATTTTGGCCCACAGCCAGCAGCAGGGAGAATAAATATGCCACTTTATTCAAGGTGATACAGCTTAAACTTTTAAAAAGTTATTATTTATTTCGAAACAAGGTCCCACTATGTAGTCAACTCTGGTCTGGGTTTTCATTATGTAGCCTAGGTTGGATTTGAAGTCACATTCTTCCTGCCTCAGCTTCCTCATGGCTAGCATCCTTGACATGAACCATCATGTCCACATGTTGCCTAGGTTTTTTTTTTTTTTTCCTCCAATTTTTATTCTGTTAGCTCTGCTGGGTGTTCTTTGTATAGACCACATATTTCACCAATAGATTATTCTTTCTATATAGCTTTCCTTTAAGTTTCTCTACCCATTCCAGGTTTCCCTTTGTGATGGCGTCACTGCTGATGATGAATGGATTACCCAGGAGCAGGGAATACAGCATCTCTTTTCTGGCTACTTACTTACTTAGCCTATCTCAGTAGGCTATAGCAGGGTTGGTATTTGGGAAACCCCCAGATTCAGGATGAGAAAAGTTTTAAGGTGTGAATTCATTTAGGCAAATGTTCAGATGCTTTCAGGAGGTTGGAGAGATGGCTCAGCAGTTAAGAGCACTTACTGCTCTTGGAGAGGACACAAATTCAGTTTCCCAGCACTCCTATTGGGTGGCTCACAACTGCCTTTAACTCCAGCTCCAGAGGATCTAATACACTCTTCTGACCTCTTGGGCATCCACACACACAGCATACACTCATAAGTACACATTTACACATCTTTAAAACATAGGAAATTATTATTATTTTTCGAGACAGGGTTTCTCTGTGTAGTTTTGGTGTCTGTATTGGATCTCACTCTGTGTAGACCAGGCTGGCCTCGAACTCACAGAGATCCACCTGGCTCTGCTTCCGAGTGCTGGAATTAAAGGCGTGCGCCACCACTACCTGGCAAGAAATTATTTTATAAGAAATGCTTTCAGAGGCATAATATGGTCTTATCTTGTAAGATACTGTGTGTTTTAGATGAAGTACTTTTTAGAAATGTATTTTATTGAATGATTAGAACAAAAATTAAATTGTAATGTTTTTGTTTGTTAGCTTTTGTTTCTGAGACAGGATCTTGCTGTGGAGCTCAGACTAGTCTTGAGTTTTCTGTGTAGTCCAGTCAAGACAATCTTTCTCCCTCAGCTTCTCAAGTGCTGGAAATATAGCTACCATACCTGGCTCTGAAGTGCTTTTTGCCTGTCTTCCACATCTGTTATTCTATTTTCTGCTCTTTTATACATAGGATTTATCTTTTGAAGAATTTGGTCATTCCACAATGCTTAGTGATGTATCTTTCTTTATTTTATTTATTTATTTATTTATTTATTTTTTGGTTTTTTGAGACAGGGTTTCTCTGTGTAGCTTTGCGCCTTTCCTGGGACTCACTTGGTAGCCCAGGCTGGCCTCGAACTCACAGAGATCCGCCTGGCTCTGCCTCCCGAGTGCTGGGATTAAAGGTGATCGCCACCACCGCCCGGCGTGATGTATCTTTCTGATGTAGCTACTGTGTTGGGAAATAAGATCACCGTTGGTGAGGAGTTGACCTCAGTGGAAAAGCAAAGGAGAACTGAAAACCATTATGTGGTGTAATCCATGACTCAAGACGGGAGATGGTAATCATTATAGAAGGCTATGGGGCTATGGTCTAGGGCCTTACTGGTGCAGGAGAAAGGTCATCAAGAGGCCCTGGTGGATGTCCTGTAAAGGTGGGAGGAGTGGCAAAAGGTGGCCAGGAAAAGAGGGAGCTACAGGGACTTGTCTGGACTGTAGGAAAGATGAATGGTGTACATGAGGGATAGAAGGGTAGGCAGGGGCTGAGACAGGAAAGAACAGCTATTGATTTTGAGGAGATGGGTCTTGAGAGATAATGGATGAGCATTGCAGAGGGTAGTTAGCTATAAACCACAGAAAGAAGTGTTGGAGCTAGAAGCCGAATACCTTCAGATCTGTTCCTGAGCCCTCCTGTAGCTTTTCCATGGCCCTAGACATTTTAAAGGAACATTTGCACTATGTTACAGGTCAGAACAAAGGCAGAACATCTTAGCCAAAGTGGTGTTGTCCTGGCTGCAGTTTTCAAGGGCTTAGGACATAAGGATTCTATGTATGAGCTAGAGCTGGCTAGGATTCTGGTTGCAAATTACAGAAAACAACTCAAACTAAATTATGCAGAAGAATTGTATGAAGTTGAAAGCTTAGTTCCAAACACCAAGATTTAGATGTCCAGCTCTGGGACCAAGAGGACTTTCAGCTGTCTTGTCTCTTTTTGTAGCTCTGCTGCTGAGAACCAGCTCTCTGAGGTGTCCAGCTGGTAAGTTAGGTGAAAGGTGCTTCCTGCTCTCCCTTGGCTGAGAGCCCAAGTTTGTAGGAAAAGGACTCCATTGATCTGTAGACCTCAGGAATAGTTCTTTCTGAGCTACCACCGGCTGTGATAGTAGAGAGTAGAAAGTGCACATGGCTACAGGGGCCCTTATTTCTCTTGTAAGATGATGACAAGAGCCTTGCTATACACAAAGACATCAGTCAGCCATGTGATGTTTCTCTTGTTTTGGTCTAGCCACATATAGCTGTTCATGGAATTAGGGTAGTTCACAGACTGGAACAGTATAGTCACCTGACCTTGAAAACAGCACAATGCTGTTGATACTACATTCTAACAGTGGGGAAGTACATTCTCAAGGTGACTACCACTACCAAAGGAACAGGAAAGGAAACCACCCTGTATGTTGGAGCCCACCAGTGTGTGACTGTTCTGGAGAGCTCCTCTCTCCTGAGTGTGTGTGTTATCATCCTTGGTAACAGGACTCTGAGGTGGGATGCTAGGCTACACTTCCTCCTTGAATTTTTATCTTCCAGATGTAGATGAGAAGACTCAAAATTACTCCTCAGAGAACATAAATCTCCCTATCTTTCTGCCTTCACTCCCTTTCTCCCATACCTCATTTGACACCTAGTATTCTCTATTCCAATTTGTTGTATTATCTTTCCCACCCTTCTTCTTAAGGCTTCTTATTTTTTTCATAGTCTTGTGGGCTCTTTTTTAGAGCCCTGGTGTATGCCCCTAGTGGGTGGGAATATGCTGTGATCTCATGCAGATTTTTGAAGCCTTATAGCCATGAGGGTAGTAAGATAAAAAGGTCCAGGCAGTACACACAGTCACCCTATACTGTTTTTGGTGTTCATTTTTATTGTATAATTATGATCTTATAATGGATATGTAATGATTTAGGATGACTTTTAAAAGCCTTTTTATTATTAAAATAGTATGTGTCCATAGTGGGAAATTTAGACATGTTCGTTTCAAAATTAATTGTGTTACCATGATCAAGTCGTTAATATTTTTATAAAAATTTCTTGTTTTTTTATATACTTAAAAGACAGGTTTTATAGATAGCAAATAACACAATTTTATAAATAATTTGGTATGTCTTGGGAATGTGAAATCAGGCAACAGAGCTCTGGCCCAGAAGGCCAAATGCTGCTCTTGGTTGAATCGATCTAAACAAACTTTGGTAGATTTGCCTTATTAATGCCTATGAATGCTTTTAACTTTGGGGAGAATGTCACATCTGAGGGTAGAGAAAAGTACAGGCTTGGAAAAAAGTACAGGCTTTTAGAGCCCAAAGAAAAACTAGTAATATGTATTGCTATGTGTAACATTTTAAATGAACTGTTTTTCCTCCCTTTAAGTTTACAGAATGGAAACCGTTGTTTGGCTAGATGTGACTTCCTATGCACCATTGATGCCTAATGAATATTTATTGAATAAAATGGACTTAATGAAAGATTAGATATAGGTCAAGCTTCTCTCATGTTCTATTCTGTCTGTCTTAAGTTCTGTTCTATTCTGTCTTTAGCATAATAGTGCCCATAAGTGAGGTTGTGGATACTTTTGCATTCATCTTATTATTGTGTGACACATGTATAACAAATGTGGAATGGTGCAGCATTTTATTCCATTTGATTTAAAACAATTAAAACTTTTTTTGTGAGTTTTGTGTCTGTACATGTGTGTGGAGGCCAGGGGAATCTTTCTCTATTGCTGTTAGTTTTTGAGACAAAGTCTCTCATTGACCCTGGAGCTCACTGGCCATCCAGTTTTGCTAAGTCAGTGAGCTCTAGGGATATGCCTGTCTCTGACTTCCTATCACTAAAATTACAGGTACATGCAACCATGCTTGGCTTTTTATGTAGGTGTTGGGGATCTGATTTCAGATCCTTATGATTGTACAACAAACACTTCAACAACTGAGCCACCTCTCTAGCCTCTTAAAACAATTATATTGAAAAAAAATAACAAACAAACAAACAAACAAAAAAACCTTTCTTCCTCTGAAGGAGAACCAGCTAGTTGATGTGGAGTTCACATATGTGTGCATGGCATTCTTTTCTCAAATTATCCTCTCAAGTATTAACTATAGCTGTGTACTGGCTGGTTTTATGTGTCAACTGGACACAAGCTAGAGTCATCAGAGAGGAAGGAGCCTCAGTTGAGGAAGTGCCTCCATTGTGACCGAACTGTATTTTCTCAGTTAGTGATCAATGGGAGAGGACAGCTGGGTGGTGCTCTCCCTGGGCTGGTGGTCCTGAGTTCTATAAAAAGCAGCTGAGGAAGCCATGGGAAGCAAGTCAGTAAGCAGTACCACTCCATGGCTTCGGCATCAGCTCCTGCTGCTGGAATACTGTTCTATTTGAGTTCCTGTTCTGACTTCCTTCAGTGATGAACTGCAATGCTGAAGTGTAAGCCAAATAAACCTTTTCCTTCCTGGTTTGCTTTTGGTCATGGAGTTTTGTCGCAGCAATAGAAACCATAAGACAAGTTGACAGAAAAGTAAAGAGGTGAAGTGATTCTTGTGTTGAAGATATGTAGGAACTTGGATGTCTGGTGTGGTTTCAATGTGTATGTGGACATCTATAGTGTGATGGCCATAGACATGATATGGTGTGTGTGTGTGTGTGTGTGTGTGTGTGTGTGTGTGTGTGAGAGAGAGAGAGAGAGAGAGAGAGAGAGAGAGAGAGAGAAAGAGAACACGGTGCAGATTCTTTCACATACTATTATTCTGAACAGAATTAGTAAGCAGAAAATATAAGGTAAGAATAGTATTTGTAGATGACTATGTTCTTATTCTTTTTTTTTTTTTTTTAAGTTTAACTTGATACCCAATGGCCACTGTGTTTTCCACAGAAGTTTGCACACTTTCTATGCACCCTCTGTGATGGTGGTTCCAGCATTGTTCCCAACAGTTCCCCTTGGGCAATCTGCTAGAAGTTGGAAACTCTTTCCTGTCCCACACCTGAGCGCTTAGGACTTCCAGAGAGAAGGAACCTCCTATAAGCTGCTCCTCTGGTTTCAAGGTGGTTCTGATGATGTCAACTTGTAGAAATGTACAAAAGTATTGAGTACTGTCTAGCATACCTTATTAGATTATCTGTATATTTTATTATTATTTAAGTGAATTTAAAAACCGTATTTATAGAAAAGTGATATTATTGTAAATAACCTTTTTATCCATAAAATACAGATGAATTTATAAAAAAATAAAATTAATAGACCATTCCTAATTTTCTTACTTTTCTTTTGTGGGGGAAGGCATATGATACCATTTATCAATTTTAACACATGATCCCCCCTCTTACATTCTGACAGTAACATAGACAATGATAGTAGCTAGCAGTAGGAAAAGAATTTAGATGTTGAATTTACTTTATCCAAGTATTGACTGAAAGGAGCAACAGTAGTTGGTTAGCAACAAGAGAGAACGATTATTATTGAGGGATTATCTTTCTGATGTCATCTGGTAAGAGGCAATGTTATCTTCAAGGTAACTAGTATCAAATTATGAGCAAAAACCCTTAAATACAGTGACAATAAGGAGTGATAGGAGTGGTCTAGACTCAGAAGCAATGCCAAATGAGTTTTTATGCATACCATTGTAGCCAGAGTTTCCTGTGTGCCTTATTCCAGCCTTTAATGGCCTTGTTCTGTACCTGATGGGGCCTGAAGTGTAGAAAAAGGTTATTGCTGTCTTGGCCATGGTCACAGAGTAGTTTTGTTTAGCCCTAGAATGTAAAAAAAAGAACACTAATGGCTTACCCTGAAAATTGCACTTAAAGGTGAATTCTCTGTAGTTATATAGAACTGTTGAAGTTGTGTGTTTTTCCAGTTAAAAGGTAGAAGAATGTGGTGTGATCTTGGGATCTTTGAAAAATTCTAATGAGCTCTGTTTTAACTTTTAACAGGAATCAGTAATTTGTTGTGCTTGATCTTGGACCTCTCCTTTTTTTTTTTTTTTTAAAGAGAGAAACAGAAACCCATCTTTAACAAGGCTTAGTGTGAAACATGAAATGTTTCACAGTAAGCCAAAGCCATTGAGATTAATATATTCATGCATGTATGTCCATGTGTCTTGTATGTGTAAGCTCAGTTAACATGTTGGTTGGGGATGACCTTCCTTTTGGGGTCTAGGATGTGGCTGTGGCACATGTAGTGGTGGGGCCTACCATGTCTGCCTTGCCCCTGTCCAGTTCCTGATTCTTGAGGCCTGAGGAAGGCTTCCTTCTACCTGTCTTCCATTGTGAGCTTGGTTTTTAGAATGTGATGAGATTCTAGTAGAAGAAATTGTTTCATAGTCTTTCAAGGAAGAGTTGTGTCTTGGAATGTCCTTTCCCCAGTGCTATTGGCCCAGTTACCTCTTAGTGTTGTCTTTTATGTAGAACAGCTAGTTCCTTTAAAAGCCAGACTACATTCTTTTTGCTAAACCTTAGTTTTCTAACACTTGGTATTTGTTACTATTGTATGACATGGGTCTTAATCAAAGCACTAGAGGGGTTCCACAACTCTACAGAACCCTGATAAAAGGCCTTAGGGTGCATTCATGTACCTTATTTTTCTCCTTTCTTTCTGCTTCTTGGGTACTCTGCCTGCTGTTGGAATGTGCGGGCAGCTGCTGTGCCCTCGTGGAGGCTAGCACCTGTTTTTGGCCTTGTGGAGGAATATGGGGAGTGGCTGAAGGAGTTGCAAGACACCCTGGGAATGCCTGAAGTTAACAGGAATGAAACACTTAAACTATACAAGCCAGATAGAGGAAGAGTTTTCTAGACACATTTGGAAGTTGACTTCTAATTACACCAATGGGTGATGCTATAAGTCTTTCTTCCTGATGTCCAAAATGAAGTATAATGATGGTAATGATTTGTGATGACTTAGATTAAGTATCTAAATTGATCAGGGTCTTGATTTAATCTGTAATACCGGTACAATCTGTGCATTTCAAGGAGATTCCAGACTTAAAATGTTCTATAAACTATTAAGTGTAGTGAAATGTTAGTTTTCATTAACAAAGTCAAATACCCATTGTGTGGGGTTTTTGATATTGGACAGGAGTTTTGAATTTGCCAGAAGGTGCATCCGAAATGATTAACTAGGTGGCTTCTATTAAAACACTTCCTATGCTGTTACTATTGAGATGAGGGCCAATATCCTTGCTGTACCAACTGATCCCATTGTGTCAGTAATGTGCTAGGGATACACAGAGCTTAACACATACATAATTAGTACTTTAAAAAAATCAGTAATAAGGCAGGGACAGTTGTTTCTTGGTTTCTTTGGTGAATACCATTTGTGATGAGCACATAGCACTTGTCTGATTACCTGTTGTATGACCTCCACTTTCTTGGTTTTGTGTCTTACAGTTTACCAGTACAGCTTCTGTATCAGAGACTGAAGATTGGGGTCTGGGTATTTCTAAACAGAGAAGCAGACATTTTCTAATACTTTGTAGTTTTAGTTGTAGTAGAGGACTTAAGTATTTTATAGTAAAAGTCACACAGGATGATATATTTCTAGGGTCATGGGACCTTTATCGTGGAAGCAGGTGGTGGCCTGAAACATGTTGAATTGAACTCAGGGCATAGACTTCAAAATAAGACTGGTAAGTTTTGCTGGGCAGTGGTGGCGCACACCTTTAATCCCAGCACTGGGGAGGCAGAGGCAGGCGGATCTCTGAGTTCGAGGCCAGCCTGGGCTACAGAGTGAGTTACAGGAAAGGTGCAAAGCTACCCAGAGAAACCCTGTCTCGAAAAAAACCAACCAACCAACCAACCAACCAACCAACAACAACAACAACAACAAAAAAAAAACCAAAAAAAAAAAAAAAAAAAAAAAAAAGACTGGTAAGTTTCATAGTTTATCTTCTGGAGACATTCTGGGAAGGGAGGCAAGGACTGGAGGTTTTTCCCATGTGAACTTGTGGTGGCTATGGGTGTGTATCAAGGTTGTTTTTGCTACATAGCCCAGGAAT
>NC_051067.1:52063095-52089220 GCF_004664715.2 Peromyscus leucopus
GCGCCAGTTGGATACTTTCTATAATTCCCCATTGAAAAGGCTCTTTTGGAACTGTATCCACAGTTACCGTCTACCTGCTCTACTCCTTGGTTTCCAGGAATAGTAATCAAGTGTTGAAGAGTTTACGTTTTGGAAGGCTTCTTGAACTCTCATGTATTGAGTCTTTTGGTGGGAGTTTGTTCTCTTCTGCCCTGTGGGTCTTGCGGCTCAAACTCTGGTATTTGGACTTCAGAGCAAGCGCCTTTACCTACTGAGCCATCTCACCCACCCCTTTTGTGATGCCTTGTTGCACTCTACCAGCTTTAAGAATAGTTGCAAGTTAACTGTACTCGTAGACCCATTTCTTCTTGTGGTGGTTTGAATAAAAATGGCCTCCACAGGCTCATAGGGAGTGCACTACTAGGAGATAGATGTGGCCTTATTAGAGCAGATGTGGCCTTGTTGGAGGAAGTGTGTCACTGGGGGTGGGCTTTTAGGTTTCAAATGCTCAAGCCAGGCCCAGCATCACTCTCACTTCCTGCTAGCCTGTTGGGCATCCCATGCTGGCTGCGCCCTGAAAGCGAAAGCCCCTCTCTCCAGACCCTCTGTATCCAGGACCTCGGATATGGTCCGGCACCCCTCTACAGCTTCCGGGAACTCAGTGTGAGACAAGAGTGATTCGAATGAGCAAAAAAACTTAGTCTTGCCCCTTCCCAGAGAATTGAGAATAGCGATACCTCTGCTGATCTGTATGTAGAACTCTCAGCTACCTCTCCAGCACCATGTCTGCCTGCTTCCCGACATGCTTCCTGCCTTGATGACAATGAACAAACCTCTGAACTGTAATCCACCCCCAATTAAATGTTTTCCTTTATAAGAGTTGCCATGGGCGTGGTGTCTCTCACAGCAATAGAAACCCTAACTAAGACATTTGTTCAAAGACCAGATCTCACTATTTCACACAGGCTGGATTTCAACTCACATTGATTCTTTTGCCTCCTACCTCCTGGCACTCCTGTGCCCTATTCATAGATGTGTTTCTAAAGATAATAAATTGCATAAGAGCGAGATTTCCTCTAGTCCTGGAAAGCATATACAACATTAATATTAAAACCTTTGCCTTCTCTGTAGTTCTGCCTGTTGTTATACCTCAGGGTATTTATTGTCAGAGAAAGGAACTGGAACACTATCCAGAGTGCCAATGGCATTCCCTTCAAATACATCTTCTCCGTTTTTTTAATAAAGATCTCTATGGCTCCTTTTGTCTTTCCAACAGGATAACATTCTAGTACTATTTCATAGAAAGAAGGCCTTTCACAAACTAGTGAAAATAGCCTATTTCAGCCCCATCCCTTACCTTTCCTACCCTGTAGGGTGAAACACCCTAACTTTCCAATTGCATTAGTATACTAAGCATTCTTAAGACATTGGGTGAGGAACTGGATCCACACTGGAATAAAGCATAGCCTGTACACTCTATATAGTGCAGTTTACTGAAAGTCAGGTCAGTGTTTAACATGTGGTTTTTCCTATAAAACCATGCCACTCGGGATGTGGCTCAGTGACAGAGTGCTTTCCTGACATATGGAAGGCCCTGGCTTCCATTCCTAGCATGGAGGGAGAAAGATGAAAATAGAGAGACAGTGTAGCAGGAATCTTAAAAGTTCTTATTAATGAAATCAAACCCGAGGCCAGTTATTGGGGTGAACACTGGAAGGTCAGAGAGACAGAACAAGCCACAGCTATCTCACCTCGCCAGATCCTCAGCTGGTCTTGTCTCCTCAGACTGGAGGCCTCTGAGTCCTCATCCGGAATGGGTCTCAGCTGAATTACTGCTCAAAAGCCTGAAGCTTAACCAGGCCAAATGCTTAACCAGCCAAAAAACTTCTAGTTTCTGGTCCTCACGCCTTATATATCTTTCTGCTTTCTACCACCACTCCCTGGGATTAAAGGCTGGCTCTCTGGGATTAAAGGCGTGTGTCACCATGCTTGGCTATTTCCAATGTGGCCTTGAACTCACAGAGATCCAGGGGGATTTCTATCTCTAGAATGCTAGGATTAAAGGTGTGAGTGCCACCATTTTCTAGCCTTTGTATTTAGTGGCTGTCTGTTCTCTGACCCCAGATAAATTTATTAGAGTACACCATATTTTGGGGAACACAATACCACCACATTTCCTCTCTTTTTGTCTAAAATTAAAAAAGCTTATAACTAATGCAAGAAAAACTATCTTCAATAAGTATATGCAATATACAGTCAAGATTACATTAACAATGTCTAGTCCATTAACATTTGACAGATCCAGACAAAAAACTCCATTATATATATTAACAATGCCCAGTCCAGTAACATCTGATAAACTCAGACCAAAAAATTTTCATTACTTATCTTATTTAAAACAAGTAGTTCCTTTTTAAAAGTAGATTCCATAATCTCCCTTTTTATCTTATCATATCCATATTATCTCTCTTTTCTTTTCATAATAGATTCAGTAGTCTACCTTTTGTCATTTTTATATCTTCCCCTTTTTCTTCAGTGTAGATTCAGTGATCTACCTATTTATCCTATTATTTCTTTATCTTTTTTCTCAGAGTAGATTCAATGATCTATCTCATATCTATATTCTCTTTTTCTTTTTGCTTTCTAGGGGTGAAGATATCTTTAGGGAATCTTGAAAAGAAAATTTTTGGGTTAATCATCAAGTTCTGTATCATTTGTCCATTCTCTGCATAAAAGGAAAGTTCAGGGCTTGTTTCAAGTCCTTGTTCGAGTAGTCTGTCAGGCTGTATCATCTCAGCTAGTCCTCTCGAAATTGTCCTGACCAGTTTGTAGTCCAAAGTCGATTTTTCCATGGTGTTAATCGGCTTAATGGCTTTATCATAGTCCATGTGGAATCATCATTGTAGGATCCTGTCATCTTTTTGAAGATTTCAAAGTCACTGTTAGGTGTAGTCATGGTTTCCTGCGGATTTTTTTTTTCTTTTGCCTCCTCTATGGTTTGGAGCAATCACAGTCTGATAAATGTCTGTCTCTCAGAACCATGAACAGAAAATCTTCACAATAATTTCTCCCCACCATTTGTCTTGCCAAACTTTTCCAAACTGACCTTTGCCGATGCTTTCTTGTAACACGATGGTCCTGGCAATTCTTCTCTGAACCAGCAGCAGTAAACCCTTCGTCCCAGGTAGCAGCATCACCGCAGTCACCAACATGATGAGAAGGAGCTGGCAACGTGGAGCAGTAGCCACTGCTTCCATGGTCCCACCACTGTTTGTGGCTCAGTCTGGGCCAAAGCTTCTCCCAAACCTCCTAGGCCGGCCTCAAACTCGGGATCCTCCTGTCTCTGCCTCCTTCAGCAAATCCAACCGGCATGCGCCACCACAACCGGCTGAGTGTAGCTTGGGCCTGAGCTGGGGCTCACAAGGCCACAGGCAAACAGCTTTTTCATGAATTTGTAACACGAACGTTGGGCGCCAGATGTAGATGTAACCAACAGTCTTATTAAATAAGAAACACAGAACCAATGTAAAAGAGAAAGCCGAGAGGTCAGAGCTCAGAGCTAAAATCTCACCCTTCCTCCTGCGGTGTCCCAGCTTCCCGAAAAGAGAACTATATCCTGTCTGTCCGTTTTTTTATAGTATTTTGTTCTGCCTTCTCATTGGTTGTAAACCCAAACACGTGACTGCCTCGTCACTGTCTGTATGTACAGCCCCCCAGGTCTTAAAGGCATATGTCTCCAATGCTGGCTGTATCCCTGAACACACAGAGATCTATGGGATTAAAGGCGTGTGCCACCGCCGCCACACTCTTGCTATGGCTCTAATAGCTCTGACCCCCGGGTAACTTTATTTATTAACATACAATCAAAATCACATTTCAGTATAATTAGAATACCACCACAAGACAGAGACAGACAGACAGAAAAAAAATTCCACACTTACGGGTATAAACATAAATATTCACAAGTTAATTTGACAGCATGTCCATTTAGCAAACTAATAATTGCAAATTCTAGCCCATGGCCTATGATCTCCCCAGCCACAGGAGATACCCAGCATTGTAGTACAGGCATGACATTGTCTCTACAGGAATAGAGCTCAAATCCAATCAGAAAGCTGTGAGTTACCCCCTAATAGCTATGCTACTGTTGTACTAGTGGGCATCTCTTGCTTGGTAAGTTATTATTGCAGCAGGCAAGTTCCTGTGCTAGGTAAGATCTTGATGCCTTTCCTCCCCCAGAAGCCTGCATAGAACCCTAGCCCACTAAGAGGAAGTTTCCATGTTGGTTTAACATTGATTTCTCTATGTCCTGCAGCCAAACTGTGTGGTGCCTTCAGCAATAGGGTCTTATCTTGCAATTATATTGGGTAACCAAGGGCAATGACAGTTACCTATGCTGCTTTGGGCCTCCCTAACCAATAACTCGTAAGAAGGCATCCCGTGTATTGTAGTGAGATTCTCATTTAATAGCCTGTGTCTTCTAGTCGAAACACTGTCCACCCATTCAGTGTAACTATGTTCAAACATTTTGCTTTGTTTTTCTAGACAGGGTTTCTCTGTGTAGCCTTGGCTGTCCTGAAACTCACTCTATAGACCAGGCTGGCCTCCAACTCAAAGATCCACTTGCCTCTGCCTCCCAAGTGTTGGAATTAAAGGCGTGGGCTAACAGGCCCAGCCTGAGGCTTTTAATTTCTAATCTAGGCATGATGGCCCATTCCTGTAATCACAACACTCAAAAGATTGAGGGAGGAAGATCCCAAGTTTGAGGCCAGTCTAGATTTTGCTGTTTGAAAGTTCAAGGACAACCTGGGCTACAGAATGAGGCCCTATCTCAAAGCAAAACATAAATTCTAATTGTTTTGAGCTACTCATTGCCCATCAATTAAACAAATATTGACTAAGAACTTCCTCTGCCTTGAAAGACTCTATTGAGTTCTGGGGATAGGACTGAAGAGAAATGAACAAATAAATAGGAAAGGGAGATGGAAGGAGTTATGAGAGCAGGATCTCAGACAACTTGGGAATGAACCAGGAGTGACAGGTAACCCAAGACAGGAGTGGAGGGCCTGCTCACAAGCCTTCCTCATAGAATGAACACCAGTTGGAAAGTTAGAGACAGGCCAGTCCTGTTCAGTGAGTCAAGATTTTATTATGAGGCAAGGAGGAGCCCTTAGAAGCTTTTGTAAGATTTGCTGAAGAGTTTCTCTTACCACAAAAGGGACCAGAATAGAAACACAATAAAGAACTGGCTTAGTCAAATTAGGAGGAAGTATCGAAATGAATGACAGTCAAACACTAGAATATAATGGATTTGTAAATGCATGAGTTCACACGGCTACTAGGGTGTGTGTGTGTGTGTGTGTGTGTGTGTGTGTGTGTGTGTGTGTGTGTAAATAATAGAGATTATGAGAAAAGGGAAAGCTCTTCTTTACAGTATAATATTGGTTAATAAATGAAGAAGCAATTGTTTTAAAAAATCAGCCATGCTGCCACTGTCATAGAACTTAAAATGGTCATGAATGCTGGAGTGAATGGAAACTGACTGAGGCAGAGGTTATATATGACATTTCAATACTTATTAATTTTAAAGGGAAAGGACTTTTTTTGTAGTTGATAAATGTGTGGGCTCCTTCTGAATCAAGTGGACCAAGTCAGCAATAATGGCTTCCTGACTGACCTCAGTTGTTCCCCATGTGACTACTTCAGTCATGTGAGATTCATGCCCCAAACACACAAGCTAAGATTAGATATAATGAGCAAACTGATGTGTTGAGTGTTGCTGAAGCTCCATGTGATTGACGCACAGAGGTTCATAAATCTCTTCCCCCTGCTTATTTTTGCATGCTGTATCTCCTCATGATAATCAAAATATGAGAATGACATGGAGGATTTTAATTTCTTATTGATATCCCATGAAGATGTGATACTCAAAACACAGTCAAAGAAATGAAGGTGTGTGTTTCCTAGGATTTCCCTCACTCCCTTGCTGAAGAAACAAAGGGGCCCAGGCCTCTGAGTCTTGCATCCTAGGAAGCTGTAGAGACTTACAGTGCAGCTGATTGGGCAAGCACAGAACCAGGAAGAACAAAGTCCCGGCAGGAGCAGTAGGATGACCTGGGAGAGAGCAGCAACAACAAATGAAGGGACCTAAGGATGAGGGCCTGCAGTGGAGACTTAGGATTTGTACAGTCATAGACCCCTAGAAAGAGAGACCATATCTAGGGAGAATCAAGGCCCCCCCCCACCAACCGTCTGCTGGTGTGTGTGTGTGTGTGTGTGTGTGTGTGTGTGTGTGTGTGTGTATGTCTGTGTCTATGTGGTGCACTATAGTGTATGAGCTTGTACAGGTATGCACATGTGGAGGCTATCAGGGTCCTGTTTTGTCACTCTTCACTTTATTTCTCTGAGACAGGGTCTCTCACTGAAACTGGAGCTAACCTAGCAGTCAGCAAGCCCCAGAGATCCTTCTGTCTCTGCCTCCCACAGCACTGCCAACACATCTGTGCCTGAAGTCACACTCAGCTTTTTATGTGGGTTCTGGGATTTCACATTCAGGTCCTCATGCTTGCTTAACAAGCACTCTTACCCACTGAACCATCTTTTCAGCTCCTTGAGAAGGATAAGAAACCTTGCTGTGTTGTGTGCTTTGGAATACCTGGGGGCTGATATATTTACAGAAACCCACGGGGAAGACCTAGGCTGCTTTAGCAATGCTTCAGACTGGGTTTGTGTCTTCTTTGAATGTAACACTATTTTCTCTTATGTTGGTTGGGACTGCAGCTTGAGTTCATGGTATTTCTTGTGGATTTCCCCAGGGAACATTTGACCTGCTTACTTTCAGTAATTTTTTTAGTTATTTTTGCAATATCATAGCCCAAATACCTGACAGAGATATTGAAGAGGGCAAAGTGTTATTTTGGCTTGGTTTTAGGGTGTTTCAGTCCATCATAGTGATGGTATGGTGGAACAGCCCTGCAAGGCAGTGGGAGTTTGGGGTAGAGACTGCTCGAGGCACTAGATCAGAAACAGAGAGCTGGGGGCAGAACCAGGAGTGACCTACTTCCCCCAGCTAATCCCTGCATCCTTAAAACTGGATCCCCACCGGACGGTGGTGGCGCACGCCTTTAATCCCAGCACTCGGGAGGCAGAGGCAGGTGGATCTCTGTGAGTTCGAGGCCAGCCTGGGCTACCAAGTGAGTTCCAGGAAAGGCGCAAAGCTACACAGAGAAACCCTATCTTGAAAAACCAAAAAAAAAAAAAAAAAACTGGATCCCCTTCAAAATGACACCACTAACTGGGAAACAGGTACTGAAAACACGATCCTGGAGGTATTCAAACACTAACACCTTTATAGTACTGGTCTATACCTACGCATGAAATGGTTACTAGGCCCATGGAAAGACCTATTTTCATCTTGCTTGCCTGCCTGGTTGAGGCTCTAACAAAGAAAAGAGTGAGTTGGTAAGATTCAAGAGATTTTGAAAGGACCCCTAGTTGGGGATTGGATACTTCCTGCAAAGAACCAGACTTCATATGTTTATTAGTTACATTTTTGTGGCTGTGATAAAACATGATAACCAGAAACAACTTATGGAAGTACGGATTTATTTTGGTTTACTGTTTCCAAGGGAGGGTTTGTAATGGCAGGAAGGCATGGTAGCAGGCAGATGGGGCAGGAAGCAAAGAGACCAAGTTTTCCAACAGAAACACCAAGTGCAAAAGGAGTGGGGTTAGAAATTCTCCAAGTCCGCCCCAATGAAGCACTTCCACCAGCAAGGCCACTAAAGTCTATATGACCTCCTAGACAAATCACCAGGGGACCAAGTATTAAAATACATAACCAGTGGCAGACATTTTTTTTTCATTTAAACCTACACATTAGGCATATGTAAGTGTATTACCTTGAGAAAGTTTTAATCTCCTGGAGATCTGACACAGTTTGTAACCCAGCAACCACAGACACTGAACTTCATAAAAACTGAGGAGAATTTCCCTATGGGAAAAGGGCCAAAGTCCAAAGCTCATTGCCTGTCTTCCCGGCACTGAACTTCTTCCTGTTCTTCTTTTCATTGCTTCCAAGCAGCTCACATTCCACTTGACCTTCCCTACACCCACCACCCTTCCACCAAACTAGAATCTGTCCCAGAGCCTCAGTGGAAGCAAGAAATGGTGCCAGGTCCCTCCCAACCCTCACCTTGGGTGAGAAGTTCAGTCACCTCTGAGAAGTGTGGTGTCCCAGCAAACACTCCTAAGAGTTGCTTCCGAAAATGGACACACATACCCAATTCACAGACTGTATGGCTCTTTTTACTGGATAAAAATGATTCATTCCCAGGAGGTCTGGGAAGGGAAAGCTGAACAACAGCAGGCTCCATTATTTTTTAGGTTTCTTTTGTTTTGTTTTTGTTTTTGTGTGTGTGCATGCTCATGTGTGTGTGCAGGTAAACGTGGGCATGGGGGTCAGACACCAACCTCTGGTGTCATAACTAGCTCATCTGCCAGCCTCTGACGGGCTTTTGCAGATTCTTAGCGAATGACTTCTATTTTTAACATTATTCAGTAATGAATCCAGTTGACCTGGGACTTTAATCATTTTCTTCTCTTTTCTGAATTCCATGGAGATACCTATTTTTTTTCTTTGTTTTGTCAACATTATAAACTTAGATACCATATAATATAGTTGAGTGGAATAATCTTCCATACTTCACTTATATTGCAATTGTATCTTCCTCTAGGCATATTTTAGTCACTTTGACTAGACTCAAGGACAGTTTCCTAGATCCTCTTTGTGAAACATTTGAAGCTCATCAGTCACATGCTGCCTACCAGTCAGTAATAGGAATCCCAGAGGGAGACTGGGAATCCAAGCTACCTTATGCTCATTCTCTCCTTCAATACACAAGTCAGATTTTTCTTTTGAGAGTCTCATGTTCCTAGATGAACCTCAAGCTCCCTATTTAGCAGAGGATGACCTTGAACTTCTGATCCTGCCTCTGCCTTCTGAGCGTTGAGGTTACAGGTGCCTGCCATCATGCCCAGTTTACATAGTATTGAGCTCAAACCCAGGGCTTCAAGCATGCCAGGCAAAGCATCCTACCAACTGAGCCACATCCCCCAGGCCTGATTCATATTGTTTTATTAGGTCAGATATCTAAATCTATTGTTTTCTTTAGAAGAATCCCCATTTTAAAAACTGTTTGGGGGTCTTAATTTTAAAGTACCCTAATGTTCAAGTTTCAGTGAAGTCATGTAGTTACTAAATTGTCAGTTACTTTATGTAGGGCAAAATTCTGGTAAGTGCAGTTTTCATGTTTTTTTAAAAAATGATCTTAAGTGACTGTTGAATACTTAGTCATAAAGGGGACATTTATTACCCACTCCAAGGCTCAAGGAACAGGGGCAGAGAGGATATGACAGTAGGAGTGAGAGGCAGAGTGATGAGGACACTGCCTTCTGGGCCAGACATGGCTGTTGCACCCTCAAACCCCCAGCAGACGTGATTGCCTGCAAAAGAGTGGACTTATCAGCATCCATCATGGGGGAGAGGAGAGTAGGAGAGGCTCCGCCCCTCTTAGGATCTACAGGCAGTTAGTTCATGGTTGCTGGGTGGAGGGTGAGATTTCTGCAGCGAGCTAGCCACAGGTAAGATGCCCGTGGACTTTGAAAGAATCCTAACTTGTACTCTTGTAAGCAACCCTAATAGAATTCACGGGGTTGTTTAAAAAAAAAAAAAAGATAAGAAAGTAGCAGTTGAGAAGAATCAGGAAGGAGAGGGAGACAAGGGACAGTGAGAAGGTGGTAAACATGCTCAAAAAACATTATATACATGTATCAAAATGCCAGAGTGAAATCATTATTGTGCATAATTAACACATTCCAATAAAAACTTATAATAAAAACATGATCACATGTATATACATATACCACATTACAATCTGCTCTGCAGAGATACACAACTGACACAAAGTTTCATGTAATATTGGCAACTGGTGTCCTACATCACATGTGTACTCCACAGCACCCAACTGTACACTTACAATGGTCAAACAGGTCAACTTTATGCTGTAAACCACTTAACCTCCATTTTAAAAAGCTTCATTAAATATTTACTTTTACTTTGTGCCATGTTGGTTCTGTGTTTTGTTCCTTCTGGTTGCAAGCGTTTAAGTTGCTCTGTGCTTTGTTAGTGTCAGAGCTGCTGGTGGTGAAATGCTGACCCGACAGATGAGACCTCATTTCCACACAGTTCATAGGACTCTGCTCCCCCTAAAGAGTTCTGACCTCATAGTTAAAATGCGTGAGCAAAACCAAGCTGATAATTCCCTCTATGTGCACAATCTGCTGCATCTGAAGATCAGGTTTGAAACTCTACTTAGAAATGAGGACTTAACTGTATGCTAGTAAATTATATTTCCTTCATTAATTTGAAATTTTTATCTGATTAAGTTCATTAATATTTCTATCTTTTTTTTGGTGGTGGGTGTTTCGAGACAAGGTTTCTCTGTGTAGCTTTGTGCCTTTCCTGAAACTCACTCTGTAGCCCAAGCTGGCCTCGAACTTATAGAGATCGTCCTGCTTGAGTCACCACCACCTAGCTAATATTTCTATCTTTAATGATAAGAATTGCAAACACAAACAAATGCCTTTAGGGACCAGATAGTGAATGTCAGTGTAGGAGCTGCCTAGAGTAAGATAATAGTGAGTGGTGAGCCCATGGTCAACTAAGGAAGGGATGTGTGCTCAAGGAGGAGGTGCTCACATTCACTTTAACAAATGCTGATGCTGACATGGTGATGTGTGCCTGTAATCCCAGCAAGCTCTTGAGAGGCGGGAACCAAACCAAACCAAACAAGAAAGCACAGCACAAATGCACAAACTTCCATTTTGGCAAAGGGAGTTAGGTGATCTTGGACCCATAGTTCAAGATCTTGGTTAGAGAGTTTTTCCAGAGGCCCAGAAAGAAAAAGAAATCATAGTATCAAGGGATGAGCATGGGCTCATAGGAGAGTTTTAGAACTTGAGAGACCTGAATACAAAGAGTATGAAGAATGTCACAATAGAACACAAATTACAATGACCCTGCCTCTTCATTCTGATTGTCCAACTTAATATTGTTGAATAAGTCATTTGTAGTTTCTACCCACGCAGGATTTTACCAGCAATCCAAAGTACTTCTATATAATAGCATTAGAAATTAAGAATACTGTAGACCAAGCACCTGGAAGTCACAAGATGTATTTCATGTATAACATCTCCTGTATTCAAAATTGCACTGGCATGTAATTCACTACCATATTATAAGTAAGGAAAGCGAAACTCAAACACCAAAACAATCTATTGGAGATTCCCTTATAGGGAAATGGAAAGTTAAACTCAACGCTGGAGTCTGAGCATTTTCCACTGGCCCCTCCCTGTGCCCTTTGTGCTGTGCCCACAGAATGGAAGAGTCGATACAATGAGGCATTTTCACATTTCCTTCGATGGAAATTTCTTTTTTCTTCTTCTTTCTTTTTTCTTTTCTTTTTCTTTTGCTATATACTTTGCTTAACACAGCAAAGTGGAAGACAAATAGCCTTCTATATAAAGTAGCAATCAGTCTTACTATATGGCTCTCTGGTAGTCATATTGGGCTATCGCAGCCCAGAGAATAGCTTCTTCTTCCACTGAAGAGAGAAATATGTCTTGTGGGTTTAGCTCCGGTTATACAGCTTGCGCTAAATGAAGATGAGTGTCATTTGAAATCAAATGGAAATCAGAATCCCTTCGGTCGTGGGAGCTTGAACTTCTCACCACATCTTAGTGACTTCCTTTAAATCCAAGCAAATGTCCCTCCCGGTCTTGTTGTACACCTGACTCATCCCCATCCAGGGTTATTCAGTGCCTAGAATTCAGTGCCCTCCTCCTTATCTTGAGCACTGTGTTGTTAAGGAATTCGCTGGAGGCCTGGCTCAGCAGTTAAGAGCACTTGCTGCCCCTGAAGAGGCCCCCCACATGGCTTCTCACACTACTCTGCAACTCCAGTTTCAAGGGACCTGACATCCTCCTTCCAGTCTCCTCAGGCAGCAGGCACACATGTGATACATATACATATATGCAAGCAAAACATTCCTACGCATAAAATAAGAATAAATAAATCCTTTTGCAAAAGGAAGCTCACAACAGACTTTTTTTTTAATGATAGGGTCCTTGCTTAGAAGACATTCTAACTGCATTCCTCCACTGTTTGAAATTCTCTATGCTAGATAGCATGTTTGTTAATCTTTTTTACTTCCCTTACTAGCTTAAATCCAGATTTCAAGTTTATTTTTTTAGAACTTCATACATGAGCACTGCATCTAAGTCACTCCTGTTCCCCCCATTTCCTCCCTTGTTCCCCCACCCAAATTCATGACCTCTTCTTAATTATTATTGTTATATACACACATGGTGTGTGTGCATATATGTTGTGTACATGTCTATGCAACCCACTGAGTCCATTTAGGCTTATTCATATGTATCCAGGGCTGACTACTTGATTGGACATTCTATTCAAGAGCTTGTTCCTGGAGAAAACTGATTCTCCTTCTTTCAAGCTGTTGATCACCCATATTTCTTCATTTAGGGGTAGGACCTTGTGGAATTTCCCCCATCCACACTGGCATGTCCATTAATGTTGTGCTGGTCTTGTTGAGTGCTCATGGGTACATTTTCCTTGTCATGTCTAGGGGATATTAGCAGCAGGCACCCAGTCCTCAGACTCTTACAATCTTCCACGATGTTCCCTGAGCTTTAGTGGTGGGTGTCACATTGCTGATATATCAATCAGGGTTGGACAGCCTTCTTGAACACTTGTTCTTTGCATTTTTACCTATTGTGAATCTCTGCAATAGTCTCCATCTATTGCAAAAAGAAGCTTCAGGTCCAGATTTTTTTTTTTTTTTTTTTGAACAAGCTCCGGACAGAAACAGTTTAGAAACAAAAGAGGTGTGTGTGATGGGGGGGCAGTTATGCTAATGGAAAGGGAAGGTACTAGTAGAGAAAACAAGGAGATAGTCATAGAGAAGGTGAAGTAAGTGTCCCAGATAGCTAAAATATTTACTTGCTGGCCAGGAAAAACTCAATTATGAAAGAATAGAAGAAGTCTCTATGGGTATTATATGATCCCTGGAACTTTCCTAAATTTATTGATTCTTTTTGTTTTAAACATAATTTTTTATTGATTCTTTAGGAATTTTACATCATGCACACCAATCTTGCTCATTTATTTCCCATTCCCTCTATATCCACTCCTCATTCCCTAACATTCCCCCAAAAGTAAATTTAAAAAATATTAAGGAAAAACAAAACAAAACAAACAAAAAACCACTTTGTTCCTCCATCTTACCTGCCTCTCCAACACCTCTTCAGTCATCTTAGTGGCATTGGGAGTTGCGGTGTGTCATGTAGTATATATCCGTTGGTCCACTGATCTTGCAAATATTCATTATAATGAATTCTTGGTCTGGTTCAAGGCCTCTGGCTTCTAGTATATCATCAACACTGGACCCTCACTGAAATTCCTCCCAGATAACCTGCTGTTGCCCTGAGTCATGAAGATCCCACAGTCATGGTTCCAGAGGACCAGTCCCTTCACACACTCCAACAGGTCATGGATGGGGCAAATGATGGGGTGGGCCAATTCAAAGCCTTGGATGGGGGTCTGAGTGGTAGCTGATTTGGTCTGTCTGGGCCGATGGGACCACCCCTCTCAGGCGAGGGGTGGAGCCAGCTCTCCCACCCCTGTGGTGAGGGGTGGGGTCAGCTCTCTCAGGAGGGGCAGGGCCAGCAAAGGGTGGTGCTGGCTCAGCATGAGCCCTTGGATTTCAACAGGTATGGTTCTTATGGTCCCTTGTGGTAACATGGACCACAGAGATCAATACAGACCCCAACATGGACCCCAATATGGCCCTCCACAGCAGCTTGACCCAGATGACCATTGCTCCACTGGTGGCATGGCCCTCGGACACCAACAGGGCCACAGACGGCAGCCCAGACCTTGGACATCTGTGTAGCCTTTGGTGACAACACAGGCCACAGACATCAGCACAGACCCGGCTACAGTAGGACCACGGTCCCAGACATAATCCTCAGCAGCAGCCTGGACCTGGATGTCAACTTGGCCTCAGTTGGCAGCATAGGCCACTCAGATCAGTGTGGCTCTAATAGCAGCGTGGCCCTCGTCCACCAACATGGCCTCAGGTGGTGAGCCATACCCCAGGCATTCGAATGGCCTTCGTGGTAAAGAGAAGCAACAGACCCTGGTTGCAGTAAGGCCATTGACCCAGACACGGCCCTCAGCAACAGCTCAGGCCTGATGTCACCACAGCCTTGGGTGTCAAGCAGGTCACCCACATCAGCCTGTTCCTCACCTCCTTCACTTCTTCAGTTTTGCCTCTTTCCACAACACATGAAACCGTCTGCTTCTCTTTCTCCACCATATATTTGCTCATCATAAATGGTGCCTATCTGCCTGGTGCCTCAAGAGCCTGTGGATGTCTTTAGCCAGCCAGGGCCATGAGGACTCAGCCAGGCCTGTGGATATCTTCCACCCTCCTGGGTTCAAATTTATTGATTTTCAATCACCACTGCATCATAGCATGCTGAGATAAAGTAACAAAAATTAAAAAGAAACTTTAAATTATTTTACTTTCTAAAGATTCAAGAAGAAAATGTTTCATTGCTCTTGCTACTTAGGTTTTTGTTTGTTTGTTTTGTTTTGTTTTGTTTTTTTGTTTGTTTGTTTGTTTGTTTTGTTTTTCAAGATAGGGTTTCTCTGTGTAGCTTTGCGCCTTTCACAAGTTCTCTCTAGGCAGCCTAGACTGGCCTCAAACTTGTTAGCTTCTTGCCTCACCCCGGCAAATGCTGGGGTTACAGGCATGTGTTACCATACTCAGTCTTTACAATTTTGATTGAAAAATTGGTATGAGTGCATGTGTGGTGTGGTTGTGGTGGTGGTGGTGGTGATGGTGGTGGTGTGTGTAATATACATGTGGAGGCCAGAGTCAGTGCTTGGCGTCTCCGCCTTACTTATTTTGAGACAGGGTCTCTCATTGAATCTGGAGTTCACTGATTCAGCCAGATTAGCTGGCCAACAAGCCTCAGTGGTCTTTGTTTCTCCCTCTCGGATGCTGGGATTGTATAGGGATTTTACAATGCACTGCCCAGCATTGGGTGTGGGAAAATTCAAACTCAGGTCCTCAAGCTTGTGTGACAAGCACTTTACCAACCGAGCCATCTTTCCAGCCCCTATATTCCTCCTTTGGCTTGCATTTTCTACGTTCTTAATCACAAAGGCTTGCTTTAAAATGAAAACAAGTATGTTTGAGTTATCAGAGAAGGGAGTAACTGTTACTTTTAGAAGTAAGTACACAATTATCCACAAGAACAGGAAGGTGTGAAAGTCAGGTGTCTCCATAGAGACAAAACTGATACGTGTGTAAACATACCAGATGGGGATTTATTATAGCAACTAAGAAGTTCCAAGACAAGCACAACAGGTCAAGCTGGATGCTCTGGGATACATATTTGAGGCCCAAACCCTGAGAATCTGGGGCTTCTGGTGAGTCGTGGAGTCCAAAGGCCAGGGTGTCTACACTTCTGATGCACTCAGCATGGCAGACCAGTTTCCCTCATTTATCTGTTCTGTCTGGTCCTCTGGCTGGCTGGCTGATACCTACCCACCCTGAGGACAGATTTACCCTACCTACACAGTCCCCTGTTCACCTCCTCTTAAAACACGCTATAGACACCCCTAAATAGTGCTGAGTCAGATTTCTTGGTAGTACTCCATACAGTCAAGTGCACAACAAAATTGGTCATCACGGAAGGTGAGAAAATTACTTTGCTGCTTATTTTCAAGGCAATTAGAGTGGTGGTTGCCACAGTTACTTAACGAGCATGAGGAGATCGCCCTTCCTTTGAAGTCTCTCCTCTAATTTACTGTGGTGACATGTCTGAAGCATTTCAAATGCAGAGCCTAGGGCCTCGGGGTCTCCATTTCTGCCCATACAATTTTGTAGATTTTTATTTTGTTTTTTTCAAGACATGGACTGTGCATCCCTGTCCTGGAACTCGCTCTGTAGAACAGGCTGGCCTCGAACTCAGAGATCCACCAGCCTCTGTCTCCTAAGTGCTGAGATTAAAGGTGTGTGCTACCACTACCCAGCCACATTTTTCGTTTGATTATTATTATTATTATTATTATTATTATTATTATTATTATTATTTTGTGTTTTTGTAGTTACATGATGTGTGTGCTTGCCACGGCGTGTGTGTGTGTGTGTGTGTGTGTGTGTGTGTGTGTGTGTGTGTGTAAAAACTTTGTGGAGTCAGTTCTATCCTGGGTCCTAGGGATCAAACTCAGGTTGTCAGGCAGAACATGCCTTACCCACTGAGTCACCTCACTGGCCCCTATTGCTACCTTTTGTCTACTTATTTAACTGTTTTATATTTTGTTTTTCCATTTGTTGAATAAAATAATTGAATTAGAAACTGTACTATGGCTAAGCAAGGCTAATATAGTTGCCTTTTTTTTTTTTAACTTCAAAAACAATTTTTTCTTTAAGGGAAAAAAACACTGAACAATGAGGGGTTACGTTGAAGATGACTAGAAAAGAGAAAGGCCCTAACACTGACTCTGCTACGGTCTGGAGCAAACCTAGCACAGACTGAAAAGGAAGCAAGAACCAGCACCCCATCATGAACCCGCAGGTCCTGCCAAGTCCTCGAAATAAACAAATGAGTGCAAGTCTTGTTTTCTGTCTTTCAGGCATAGAGAAATCGTGGCTGTATTGTGTGATTAGTGCAAACAACCAAATGAAGCACTTCCTGGGTAGCAGGAGGGGCCAGTGGCCCACATACGCTAAGGAAGGTTCCTCAGACACAGTCCCAGTTAGTGAGAGTGCACGGTATGGTTCCGGGAATAAGGGAAGACTTAACATAACCTGGAAGAGAACAATGTGTTCTCTGGCCCCGGAAAGCAGAGGTGAAGAAATAGCAGTTTCTCGTGTGTGATAAGTGGGGCCTTCTTCAAATATATATACAGCCTAAATCATGAAGTTAATCATGCTTTTAAAAAAGTTAATAAAGCAAACAAAACTTGCTCCACCTGTGTTCTAGTGAGATGGCTAGGAATGTGATCATGGACTTGGGACCTCATAGGGCTGTACAGAAGACACCAAGAGCAAGGCCTTTCTGTTCCTGAGCGGGGCATGCTCCCAGGCCATGCTTCATGCAGTCCTTAACCCAAACTCAAGTACAAGGGCACACTACTTTGGTTTTTTTTCTTTATCAAAATTTTGATTCTAAGATGGTTATAATTTATATGCATTTGTGACAAATGATGCAGAGAGATCCTGTGTGTCTTTTAACCACTAAGGTAACATTTTGCACCACTGGAGTTCAATGTCATACCCAGGCTAAGGCAGAAAACATCTCACAGTTCCCCTTCTACCTTAGAGTTGCCCACATGCTTCCCAGGGACACCTCTTCTTTAATTCTGGCAACCTCTCATTCATTGTCTCCATTTCTATAATAGTGTTATTTCCACAATGTTCTATAAGTGGACTCTTTTATAAACTTAGGCATAGACATCCTTCATCCAGTATAATATTCTGGAGATTAATTCATATCATGGCATGAGTAAGTAGGATTTTTTTCCTTTTAATTGCAGAATAGTGTTATGTAATATGGACTTAGTCTTGTTTGCTTAATCAGCCACTTGTTGAAGTACAACTGGATGGTTTCCAGTGTGGGGCTATGACAAATAAAACAGCTATCAATCTTTGTGTATAGGTTTTGGTGTGAACATAAGCCTTCATTTCTCTGGGATAAATGCCAAGGTATGAATTAATCATTGGGTTGTATATTTAACTTATTTAAAATGGTCAAACTGTTTACCATAGTGGCCATATCCTTTTATGTTCCCACCAGCAATGTACGTGTGAACCATCTGGTTTCTTGCCACCCTCATTTAACATTTGGTGGTGTAACTATTTGTTACTTTAGCTATTCCCTTATTTCCCTAGTGCTGGAAATCAAACCTAAGACCTGGAACATGCTAGGCAAATGCTGCACAGCTGAACTGCATCCTGGGTTCTCCTGCAGTCATTCTGATAGATGTAGTGACACAGTGGGTTTTGGTTTGAATTTGCATTCCCTGGAGGACTCACTGTATTGAGTATTGTTATATTGAGCATCTTCTCATACACTTACTTGTCAGTGGACATCACCTTCAGTGAAATGTTTCTTCATTATTTTTTTGTGCCTATTTTTAATTGAACAACTTTCAGAAGACATTGAATTTTGTGAATTCTTCATATATTTTTTATGCTAATTGGTGGGGTACATGGTTTGTGGGTATTTTCTTTTAGTTTGGAGCATGTATTTTCATTTTCTTAATAGATCCACAAATATTTATTTATGTATTTATTTATTGAGACAAGGTAGCACTGACTCGCCTGGAATTTGCTATGTAGACCAGGCTGTCCTTGAACTCACAGTAATACATCTGCCTCTACTTTCTGGGCTGGGATTAAAGGTGGTCATCACCATGTCTAGCTGAACGTTTTTGGTTTTGACGAAGCAAGCTCGTCAGTTTTCCTTTTGATTCACAGCAGGGCTGTGTGAAGTCTGTGAATTCTTGGCTTTGCCCCAGATCCTAAGCTGGTTTTCTGTTTGGTTTTGCTAACAGGCTCATACTTTTGCATTTTATATTTGAGCCTGCAATCCATCTTGATATGATACGGTTAGCTTTCTTTCGAAAATTTGTTGCAGCTATTCTAGTTAATTTGTTTTTAATATAGATTTTAGAAGGCTCTTCTTTGTATAAATAAGAGAAATTTTTTTTAAAACAAGCTAAACCTTTATATTTGAGTACACTGGCATTTTCCTATGGTAAATGTTCCAATCCATAGATATTGCATGCATCTTTGCTTGTTTGGATTTGCTTTGATTTCTGTACATGCTTTGAAAGAACTATACCTATCTTATTTTTTCAAGTGCTTACAAATGCTGCATCATTAATTTTGGTTTTTTTTATCATTAATGCTATTGATTTTCCTGTGGTTACCATGTATCATGTAACAAATGCACTTATTAGTTATAGGAATTTGAGGTTGACTCCTTGGGATTTTCCATGGAGACAATCATGGAATCTGAAAATAGGAGTCAATAACAATCTCTCTAGCTATCTCTACTTTTCCCTACCTCCCCCTTTTTTCCTTCTTGGATGATTTTCTTTCTTTCTCTTTCTTTATTGCAATGGCTAGAACTCCTGACACTATATTGGATAAGCATGATTCCTGCAGCCCTGATGTCCTGATCTTGGAAGAAAAGCATTATAAAATGAAGCACATTGCTAGCTGTTGGTGTCTAGGATGTTTCCATTTGTTTTTACTTTTTTGGAAAGTTTTTTTTTTTTTTTTTTTTTTGGTTTTTCGAGACAGGGTTTCTCTGTGTAGCTTTGCGCCTTTTCCTGGAACTCACTTGGTAGCCCAGGCTGGCCTTGAACTCACAGAGATCCGCCTGCCTCTGCCTCCCGAGTGCTGGGATTAAAGGCGTGCGCCACCACCGCCCGGCCTTTTTTTGGAAAGTTTTATTTTTATTTTTTAATCATGAAGTGCTATTAATTGTGCTAACTTTTTTTCTGCATCAACTGATGTGATTCTTTGATTTTTTTTTCCTTTTCTTGCCTCTTAATGTGATAGATTAAATTGCTTCACAAATTCCACTATTGAGTCAACCTTTCAATCATAGAGCAAATTTAACTATAGTATATTATTTTTATACATGCTAAACTTTATATAGTCTTTTTATATAAATTTTTGCACCTAAATTCATGAGTAACATTGGTCCATAGGTCTTTATCAGATTTTGCACTGCTGTTGTCTGGCTTTGGTATTAGGGTAACAATGACATTAAGTAGAATCAGGATGGATCATTTAAATGTTTGATAGAATGCTAGTGTGAAACCTCTGGGCCTAGCGATTTTTTGTTCAGATTTAATTTTTTTTTTTTTAGTTTTTCGAGACAGGGTTTCTCTGTGTAGCTTTGTGCCTTTCCTGGAACTCGCTTTGTAGACCAGGCTAGCCTCGAACTCACAGAGATCCACCTGCCTCTGCCTCCCGAGTGCTGGGATTAAAGGCGTGTGCCACCACAGCCCGGCTCAGATTTAACTATTTGTATTATGAATTTTTAATAATTTGCATTTCTTTCATTTCATGTGTCCCATTCCTTTGCAATTAAAAAAAAAAAAAAAAAGTGGCCGGGCGGTGGTGGTGCATGCCTGTAATCCCAGCACTCAGGAGGAAGAAGCAGGCGGATCTCTGTGAATTCGAGGCCAGCCTGGGCTATAGAGTGAGATCCAGGAAAGGCACAAAGCTACATAGAGAAACCCTGTCTCGAAACCCCTCCCCCCAAAAAAAGAGTTCATTTTATGGGGTTGGGGATTTAGCTCAGTGGTAGAGTGCTTGCCTAGCAAGCGCAAGGCCCTGGGTTCGATCCTCAACTCCAAATAAATAAACAAACAAACAAACAAACAAATAAATAAAATAAAAGGTGCCATAATGGAGCAACTCACATAAAACACAATTTGTGCTCCCGTATCCCAGCAGGCACCTTTAAGGCAGCTGGCTGCAGTCCTGAGCATCTGTGTCTTGCTGCCTTGTGGACTGCTCCCAGCACAGGTGTGTTGACTCAGCTTTAGGACTAGGCATCAGTCTCAGCTTCCCACTGAACTCAGCCTTGCCCAGAACCTGGCCTGGTTGGTCACCAGTCTCTCCCCCACCCCTGGTCCTCCTCCTTACTTGTTCCTGGAACATCAGTGTTGCCTCCTGCACTTCTGAGAGTCTTCCACTGTTTACATTTGCTGCTGTGGCCCATTCTTGTTGTTCTCTTCCAGGAAGTGAATTTCTGTTTAATCCAAGTCTGAACACTAGACTGTGGAACACCCTGGAGACATCACCTCTATCAGTCAGGGGAGCCTGGCTACCTCTTCTTCAGTTCTCACAGCCAGCGCTCTGTGGCTTCAGGTATATAACCCAAGCTGGCATGGATTTTAAACTATATATTTGACCAAGTTGCTGTAAATATCAGTAATACAACTCTTAGTCTCTTTGAATATCAGTTATCTAAAATATCCTCGTTTCTTTACCCCACTCACATATCTAAATGGCATAGACAATTTCTGGCATGTTTTCTCTTTTGTCTTGCTTTGTCTTGTTTTGTTGAGGCAGGGTTTCATGTAGCACAGGCTGGTCTCAACTCAATGTGTAGCCCAAGATAACCTTCAACTTCTCCTCCTCCTGCCTCCGCCTCATGAGTGCTGAGGTTACAGGTGTGTGTCACCATGCCTGGGTTCATGCACTGCTGGGGACTGAACCCTGGGCCTCCTGCATACTAGACAAGCATTTTACCAATTAAACTATATCCTAGCCCTTTTACATGTTTAATACCACCCATAGGGGTTTTTAAGCACAAAAGTATATCAGACGCATTTACTGGTATGATTAAAGAAAGGAAAATGATTAACTGTTACAGAGAGAAAGCATGGGCCTAAGGATGAAGGTAGTTCTGAGAGCAAAACACTCAGTTCTCCTTCCTGCACAGGCGGCATTCATATTTAGTTATGTAGATACTTGGAGATGTGGCCAACAAGAATGTCACTGGTCTTGGTGGTCCCAGAGTTTCTTGGTCTTATCAGAGAAAGAGTTAAAGAACTGACACAGAGGAAAACTTATGAAGAAATAGGCTTATTGAAGCCAAAGGAAAGGCTTCCTCAAAAAGACCAACTAAGCTGCTGAGTGACCCAAACTCTTAAACGCTAGGGTCTTGTGGGGTAAAAGCAAGTGTTATGCTAACTCTAAGCACAAACCTGGGAGTTCAGAGGAGGGGTTTGGGCAGATATGCATCTTTCAGAACTAGAATGGTGATTTGGAAGGAGGTGCATACGTACAATAGCAACTATAAAAAAGTTCCTAAGTCCTCTGCCTGATCGTTCAGATCCCTGTGTGCACAGCTAACTTCCCCTCAGAGCACAGTGAGCACAATAGCGTGATGCCCTGCAGTGTGGACCCCGGTAAGGCCAGGGCCATCAGGCTAAGTGTTGAACTTATTGTTCTTGTCTGCTCTCCTACTCACATCAAAAGCTTTGGGAAAATTGATGATTACACTAGGCTGGAGTGCTGGAGAGGCCATCTGTAAGCATTCACTTCATGGTTCCTGCTGTTTTGGGAGGAGGTTGCTGCTCCTGAGATGGTGTTGTTTCCATGAACTGCAATTCCAGCAATTATGAGGCCAGAGAGCAGACACATTAACACAAATGGAATCACAGTTGGGAAAAAGATAAAGTTTTATATTTTGTATTGGATAAATGTATTTTTTGCCTTAAAACATTTCAACGTATCAATGAGGTCACATACTTCTTTCAAAATTGGAGCAAAGTAATGGGTACTTTCTCAAGAGAAATGCCTAATATATGACCCTAAAACACATTTACAGAATCCTGCCATACAGCTTGGACTTTATCTTTTCTTAACCTATACCCCAAAATGGTATCATGACAAAATAGAATTAGACATTTCCTCAGTGGTAACTGAGTAATGTGATCCACCATTATTATTAAGTGGTGTGCTGTGGATATCACTCTATGTAAATAAAACACTGATGGCCAATGACCAGGCAGGAGGTAGGTGGGACAAGGAGAGAGGAGAATTCTGGGAAGCGGAAGGCGGGGAGAGAGACTGCAGCCACCGCCAGGAGAAGAGCATGTAGAGACGCCGGTAAGCCACCAGCCACGTGGCAAGGTATAGATTTATAAATATGGGTTAATTTAAGATAAAAGAACAGTTAGCAAGAAGCCTGCCACGGCCATACAGTTTATAAGTGATATAAGCGTCTGAGTGATTATTTTATAAGTGGATTGTGGGACTGCGGGGCTTGGGGAACCTGGAGAGAAGCCCTCCAGCTACAAATGGCGCCCAACGGCTCGAGTTTCCACCTTAAACCTGAGAATATTTAATAATCAATTCTAAACAGAGCCAAAACCAGGTTCCTGCTTCTTGTCTCATATGAGCAGCTAGACGCCGCAAAACGCAGGTTTGAACACTGGCGGGTTCCTGGCGGGTGCGTTTGACCGGCAGTATGGCGGAAATGAGGCATCTGCCAGCGGCAAATTAAGCTGTGTGGTAGATTTAGTCTTTACTAGTATTTAAAAAAAAAAAAAAAAAAAAAAAAGAGGTTTCTGGGCTACATGCTGCTTTGATAAAAGCTTAGACCCACTATTTCTGAGACTTGATGACTCCCAGAGCTGGCGGAAAACGTACCACTGCCATGTTGGGAAGCTGAAATGGGCGGAGCCAGCAGCCACAGCGCTGTTTCAGGCTTAGAAGGATGCAGTTTAAAGCAATAGGCTCACAAAAAGACTGATTCAGATAACATCGTTTACAATGTGTGTAAAATATACGTAGGCTTGAAAGAGACAAAAAATTAATGTAAAAAGACACGTAAAGATGAATATTACACACACAATCTGGATTGTGTTGTCTTTGGGATTTTTAACTGCAAAAAAACATTTGATCAAAAAAGATGTTGAATTAAACCAATATGTATATTTTAAAGGTAACTTGACTTCAAAATTTGGATTTAAGGATATGTTGCTTTGGAAAAGAGGTTCTGCTTTTGTTTCCACAGAAAGCCAGAGGCTATGGATTTGTTCCAGATTAAGATACATCAGGTTTCACCAGTCAAGACCCCCTGAAAGGTCTCCGATGACACCATGGCCCAGATGATCCAACATCCAGAGCGGTTTCAAGGCAACTGGTTCAAACAATACAGCCTCACGGACTACCCCATAGGTCTAAAATTTTCTTTGCATCCCCATAAGATACAGCGCCCCCCTCCAGCAGGAAGTAGTAAGACATGCTACGCCCAAATTCCCAAATATACCAAGCTGGCTTTAGAGGTGGAATTGGCTCACTCCCCCTCTAAACCCAGACATATTGCTTTAAAAAAAAAATGGTTAAGAGATTCTTGTGTCCCAAATCAGAAGAGCCCTCTGGTGTGGGACAGAGAGAAACCAATATTTTTATTTAAAACAGGTTGATTATAAATGTGATCTCTTTCTAAAAAAGAAAAGGGGATATAATATAGATATATAGGAGGATATGGAGATGATAAGATAAAAGGGTAGATTAATGAACCTACTTTTAAAGAACAACTTGTTTAAAATGTTTTACATTGGTATAGATTTTAGTTTATGTTTAAAATGTTTTACATTGGTATAAATTTTGGTTCATTGATACAAACTTGAAGTTAATTTTGTTATACTCTCTCTATATATGTATATATTTCTATTCTTATTTGAGGTGTTGTGTTTATATAACTCATTTAAAATTGTAATGGATAATTAAAAAATAGATTAATAATTAGTCATCTATGATAATCATATCTGTAGCCATGTTAGTTAAGTCTTCTAGGTATACATAGATATATTTCAGATAGATAGGTAATCTTCAAACACTTCATAGACCTGGAGAATATGGCATTTAAATAACTTAGAATTCTGTTGACGTGAGGCACAATTGCTCCTGGCTGCACCAATTGATCCCGAGAGAATGTTGGGCTTCTAAGACATTTCCATTTGGAAGTTTGTCTTTTTGGCACAAAATGGCCTACGGGGCAAAGAACTGCCCTTGCCTTGATGGCTGACAGTACAAATGCAATGCTGTCCTTTCTGGACAAGCGGGACACAAGGAAAGCGACCACTGTACTCTGCCAAGACAGAGTAAGATGGTCTTTCAGAAATCCTGCTTCTGAAAATGGTCTGTCAGATACTCTAGGCCTGTAGCCAATTTGAATGCACCAACAATGCTGAGAAACATTAGGTGACTGTCCAGGCTGCCAGCTGTCTTGGTCTACTCTTGCAAGATTCCCGAAGTTGCTTGCATCCGTCTACCATTTCTCAGGTACCATTATGTTCCTTCTCAGGTCTTTGATGTGGTTGAAGGCTAGATAGTCGTAATTTCCTCAGTTATGATAAAAGATAAGTTAGCTATAAAACCTTAAACTCACAAATATAAGATAGATAGGACATCTTCTTTAATATTGTAACTATAATTCTTGCTCGGTAATTGTTTTGTTATATGTAATTTTACCATGTTAAAGTTAAAACCTTCCTTTTTAAAAAAAGAAGAAAGGGGAAGTGCTGTGGATATCACTCTATGTAAATAAAACACTGATGGCCAATGACCAGGCAGGAGGTAGGTGGGACAAGGAGAGAGGAGAATTCTGGGAAGCGGAAGGCGGGGAGAGAGACTGCAGCCACCGCCAGGAGAAGAGCATGTAGAGACGCCGGTAAGCCACCAGCCACGTGGCAAGGTATAGATTTATAAATATGGATTAATTTAAGATAAAAGAACAGTTAGCAAGAAGCCTGCCACGGCCATACAGTTTATAAGTGATATAAGCGTCTGAGTGATTATTTTATAAGTGGATTGTGGGACTGCGGGGCTTGGAGAACCTGGAGAGAAGCCCTCCAGCTACAGTGGTGTCTACCTAACATTGAAAACTCCAGAGCCAGAGATGATCATGAACTTGGGAGCTCAAGGCCAGTCTAAATTATGCCAAAAATCATAAATAAATAAAACTATGAAAATCCCAGGAATGTTTTTCATGTTGCACATTTTTAGTTATTTGTCATATTTTTCTTTGGGTTCAAGAAAGCAGCTCTGTCCTAGCTTGTGGTCCATGCTGCTGTATCAGAGAGGAAAGTGTTTCTGTGAGCGCCTCAGCATCACATGCACAGTGCAGTCTTGCAGGACCCTGTACAATCTGTCCATCTCCCCGTCATCTTCAATTGCTCCACATACCACAGGCAATTTCCTTTTGTCAAAGAGCTTTGGGGCACTCTTGCCTCTGCCTGAGACACACCTTCTGTCTGAATTTACTCACTGCTTGTCATTGTATGGCGAGGCTGCAGATAAACAATGACTAAAATAGAGAGTTGTGGGGCAAAGGTAGGGAGGGAAATCTCTGAGATAAAGACATTTTTGCCTAGACACGGAATGTAGGGAGAAAATCTCTAGGCAGAGGGTGCAGCATGTTAAAAAGTCCTGAGCCAGAAAAAACTTCT
>NC_051067.1:52089720-52107720 GCF_004664715.2 Peromyscus leucopus
TCCTGGTGGTGGCTGCAGTATCTCTCCTCCTTCTTCCTGTTTCCCCAATTCTCCTCTCTCTTTGTCCCGCCTATACTTCCTGCCTGGTCACTGGCCATCAGTGTTTTATTTATATAGAGTGATATCCACAGCAAGGGAGATTGGTCTGTAGTTCTCTTTCTTTGTTGCATCTTTGTGTGGTTTGGGTATCAGGGTAATTGTAGTCTCATAAAAAGAGTTTGGTAGTGTTCCTTCTGTTTCTATTGTGTGGAACACTTTGAAGAGGATTGGTATTAGTTCTTCTTTGAAAGTCTGGTAGAATTCTGCACTGAAACCATCTGGTCCTGGGCTTTTTTTGGTTGGGAGACTTTTGATGACTGTTTCTATTTCTTTAGGGGTTATTGGTCTATTTAAATGGTTTATCTGGTCTTGATTTGATTTTGGTATGTGGTATTTATCCAGAAAATTGTCCATTTCTTCCTGGTTTTCCATTTTTGTGGAGTACAAGTTTTTGAAGTATGATCTGATGATTCTCTGGATTTCCTCGTTGTCTGTTGTTATGTCTCCCTTTTCATTTCTGATTTTGTGAATTTGGGTGCTCTCTCTTTGCCTTTTGGTTAATTTGGCTAGGGGTTTGTCTATCTTGTTGATTTTTTCAAAGAACCAACTCTTTGTTTCATTGCTTTTTGTATTGTTCTCTTGTTTTCTATTTCATTGATTTCAGCTCTCAATTTGATTATTTCCTGGCGTCTATTTCTCCTGGGTGAGTTTGTTTCTTTTTGTTCTAGAGCTTTCAGTTGTGCTGTTAATTCATTGGTATGGGATTGCTCCATCTTCTTTATGTGTGCATTTAGAGCTATGAATTTTCCTCTTAGCACTGCTTTCATAGTGTCCCATAAGTTTGGGTATGTTGTACTTTCATTTTCATTGGATTCTAGGAACTCTTTAATATCTTTTCTTATTTCTTCCTTGACCCATTGATGTTTCAGGTGGGCATTATTCAGTTTCCATGAGTTTGTGGGTTTTCTATAATTTTTGTTGTTGTTGAGGTCTAACTTTAAGGCATGGTGGTCTGATAAGATACAGGAGGTTATTCCAATTTTTTTTTGTGTCTGTTGAGATTTGTTTTGTGTCCAAGCATGTGGTCAATTTTTTAGAAGGTTCCATGGGGTGCTGAGAAGAAGGTATGTTCTTTTGTGTTAGGATGGAATGTTCTGTAGATATCTATTAGGTCCATTTGAGTCATAACATCTGTTAGGTCCTTTATTTCTTTGTTAAGTTTCAGTCTGGTAGATCTGTCTTTTGGTGAGAGTGATGTGTTAAAATCTCCCACTACTAATGTGTGGGGTTTGATGTGCGGTTTAAACTTTAGTAGTGTTTCTTTTATGAATGTAGGTGCTTTTGTATTTGGAGCATAAATGTTTAGAATTGAGACTTTATCTTGGTGGATTTTTCCCGTGATAAATATGTAATGTCCATCCTGATCTCTTTTGATTGATTTTAGTTTGAAGTCTATTTTATTAGATATTAGGATAGCTACACCAGCTTGTTTCTTAGGTCCATTTGCTTGGAAAGCCTTTTACCAGCCCTTTACTCGGAGGTAGTGTCTGTCTTTGATGTTAAGGTGTGTTTCTTGTATGCAGCAAATGGATGGGTCCTGTTTTCTTATCCATTCTGTTAGTCTGTGTCTTTTTATAGGTGAGTTGAGACCATTGATATTGATGGATACTAATGACCAGTGATTGTTAATTCCTGTTATTTTTTGTGGTTGTGTTGTGTTGTCCTTCTGTGGTGTATGTTGGTGTGGGATTATCTATTGCTTGATTTTTCATGGATATGTTTAGCTTCTTTGGGTTGAATTTTCCCTTCTAGTGCTTTCTGTAGGGCTGGGTTTGTGGACAGGTATTGATTAAATCTGGTTTTATCCTGGAATATTTTGTTTACTCCGCCTATGGTGATTAAGAGTTTTGCTGGGTATAATAGTCTGGGTTGGCATCCGTGGTCTCTTAGTGTCTGCATGAGATTTGTCCATGATCTTCTAGCTTTCATAGTCTCTATTGAGTAGTCTGGTGTTATTCTGATGGGTTTGCCTTTATATTTTACTTGGTCTTTTTCCTTTGCGGCTCTTAATATTTTTTCTTTGTTCTGTGTGTTTAGTGTTTTGATTATTATGTGGCAAGGGGACTTTTTTTTTTTTTGGATCCAGCCTATTCAGTGTTCTATAAGCTTCTTGTATCTTCATAGGTATTTCTTTCTTTAGGTTAGGAAAGTTTTCTTCTATGATTTTGTTGAATATATTTTCTGTGCCTTTGAGTTGGTATTCTTCTCCTTCTTCTATCCCTATTATTCTTAGGTTTGGTCTTTTCATGGTGTCCCAAATTTCCTGGACGTTTTGTGTTAGGACTTTTTGTCTTTAGTGTTTTCTTTGACTGACGAATCTATTTTCTCTATTGTGTCTTCAGTGTCAGAGATTCTCTGTTCCATCTCTTGCAATCAGTTGGTTATGCTTGTTTCTGTAGTTCCTGTTCGTTTTGTCAGGATTTCTATTTCCAGCATTCCTCAGCATGTGTTTTCTTTATTGTCTCAAATTCATTTTTCAGATCTTGGGAATGTTTCTTTCATCTGTTTAATTGCTTTTTCTTGGCTTTCTTTGATTTCTTCCCATTTTTTGTTCGTTTTTTCTTCCATTTCTTTAAGGGAGTTTTTTATTTCCTCTTTAATGGAGTTTTTCATTTCCTCTTTAAGGAAAGTTTTTATTTCCTCTTTGAGGGAATGTCTTATTTCTTCTTTAAGGGCCTCTATCATCTTCTTAAAGTCATTTTTAGGGTTGATTTCTTCTGTTTCTTCTGTCTTGGTATGTTCAGGTCTTGCAGGTGTAGAATCACTAAGTTCTGATATTGCCATATAGGTCTTTATGTTGTTGCCTGTATTTTTGCACTGGCGTCTACTCATCTCTTCCTCTGTGCGGTGCAGGTGGTGTCTGTGTCTGAGAGTGCCTCTCTTGTTCTAATTTTTAGTCTTGGTTTAGTAGGAGTTCTTGGTTAAATTGGTGCTATTGGGATATTTCTTCAGGGGCAGCTGATCTCAGTCAGTGAAGTATATACTTATGATTCTGGTAATCTGGTTTGGTGGCTGGGCAGCACCTTCTTCTGTGTTCCCAGGTCACATTTTGTTCATTCATCAACTCCTCAGCTGATCTTGTTTCTTCAGACTTCCAACTGTAGGCATCTGAATCCTCTCCCAGATGGTTTTCAGCTGAGCATGGTAGTCTCACCAACACCTCCAAGTTGTTGGGTTTCACAGGATCAGCAGCTGGGCCCTGGGTTATCCTCAGACAGAGTGTTCAGATTCGTTCTGGTTCCGTCCCATGGAGATAGCTTCTTCCCCAGGTGTTGGGGTTAGAGGCGTCCCTGTTCCAAGCTGCGTCTGCTTGTTTCCGTCCCTGGGCCTGTCTACCTCTGCGGTCCGCCGCCAGGCCTGTATGTCCCTGTCAGCTGCCGCCGGGCCTGTATGTCTCTGCCGGCTGCTGCCACGGGCCTACCTACCTCTGCTGGTCACTGCCACCGGGCCCATCTACCTCTGCGGGCCGCCACCGGGCCTGTATGTCTCTGCTGGCTGCCACCGCAGGCCTACCTACCTCTGCTTGTCTCCACCACTGGTCCTGTCTACCTCTGTGGGCTGCCTGCTGCCGCCGGGCCCATCTACCTCCGAGGGCCGCCGCTGCAGGCCTACCTGCATCTGCTTGTCTTTGCCGCCGGGCCTGTCTACCTCTGCGGGCCGCTGCTGGGCCTGTCTACCTCTGCGGGCCTTATTTGTTAGTTTGTTTATTTATTTATTTATTTATTTATTTATTTATTTATTTATTTACTATTCTCTTTTGTTTTTCCAAGACAGGGTCTCACTATATAGTCCTGGCTGCCCTGGGACTCATTATGTACAAGTCAAGCTGGCCTTGAACTCATAGAGATCTGCCTACTGCCTCTGCCTCCCAAGTACTGGAATTAAAGGTGTGTGCCCCTACACTGGGCTAACATTGGCTGTTATTAAATCACTACCTTGAGCTACTTTGTGTCTCTATTTGTGTGTGTGTGTGTGTGTGTGTGTGTGTGTGTACTTACACTTTCATGTCTAATGTATAATATGAGGGGTGGGAAACACATGTATCCCATGGGTACAGGGCATCATCTTTCACATGTTGTAAGACAGGATCTCTTATTTACTACTGTGAACACTGGACCAATTGGAGTGGTGGACTGGTAGATGTGCTCTACCCTCCCTAGGTTACATGGGTTCTAGGCATCTGAACTCAGGTTCTTAGCTTGCATACTTTACTTACCTATTAAATCATCTCGGGGGCTGGAGAGATGGCTCAGAGGTTAAGAGCACTGCTTATTCTTCCAAAGGTCCTGAGTATTGATCCCAGCAACCACATGGTGGCTCACAACCATCTGTAGTGAGATCTGGTGCCCTCTTCTGGCCTGCAGGGGTGTGTGCAGACAGAACACTGTATACATAATAAATAAATAAATCTTTAAAAAAAAAAAAAAACCTAATAAATCATCTCAACAGCTCCTAAAGTAAAATACATACATATTTACCAGCTGCTGGCAGTCCTTGAAATGTTATCTTTCTTTATGAATTTTATTTCCTTTGAGATAAGTTCTATTCCCGTCTTCAGAGTCAACAATTGTTATGCCATTAAAGACATTAGTAATACATTCTAAGCTCATTCTTTGAGTATCTTAATTATGTTTCTCTCTTGTTTTCATATGGAATTTGCCTATGTTTCATTTTGGTTGGTTTTCTCCCTCCTTATTCATTTTGTCTTATGAGCTTTCACTATGTGGACTAGACAAGCCTTGAACTCATGTCAGTGGACCTTGAGAATAACATTATAGGCCAGCTAGTCAGGATATGCCATTGGCACAGGTCTTATGGGAGTAACGAACTGCTTTCTGGATTTGATGCTCACTTTACAGGAGGGAACCTGTGTCTGGCATTGCAAACCTGTCAAAAACCATATGCTCCATAGGAAAGCTATTACTGTTGCTTCTCTAAATGGGTATGATGTGCATCAAATTGCCTTCTAAATAATTGTGTTTATATTCAAAGATTATTACTGATGTCTGCTTTAATCAGAGATTTCTTTTTCCATGGGTAACTTCAGAGACTCAATTGATCAAAGTGATGAGAATCAGCAGCTGTTGATTTCTCAGCTCTAAATAAGACATCTACATCATCCTCTCCAAGGCTAGGATCATCATAGAAGAAGCAAATCTTAAAAGGTCTTATTAATAAAATCAAACCTGAAGCCAGGTATTGGGGTGAATGCTGTAAGATCAGAGAAGCAGAAACAGCCACCTCTCCTCACCAGTTCCTCAGCTGATCCTGTTTCCTCAGACTGGAAGCCTCTGAGTCCACATCCAAATGGGTCTCAGCTGAACTGCTGCTCAAAAGTCTAAAAGCTTAACCAGCTAAAAGCTTCTAGTTTCTGGTCTTCATGCCTTATATACCTTTCTGATTTTTGCCATCACTCCCTGGGATTCAAGGCTCACTTTCTGGGATTAAAGGCGTGATTCACCATGCTTGGCTGTGTCCTTGAACACACAGAGATCCAGGTATATCTCTGCCTCTGGAATGCTAGGATTAAAAGCGTGTGCTACCACTGCCTATCCTCTATGTTTAATATTGTGGCTGTCCTGTTCTCTGACCCCAGATAAGTTTATTAGTGTGCACAATATTTTGGGGAACACAATACCACCACAGAACAGAAAGGATGTAAAAAAAATCAGAGAAAAAGAAAAAGGTGAAGAGTATTATAAAATTCTGCCATAAAGTCCCATCTGTCCCTGGGGATTGACAATTAATGAATTCTGGAAGAGAGGGAGAGATTTTTTTCCCCTATGGAAAAATGCCCATGCCCCTGTAAGCCACTCTAATTTAAACCCATTGGGTCAGGAAAGTGTAATTGGTAGAGCAAAGAGATCAGCAGGAAGGGAAGTGGACAACAGAGTAATTGTGTGTGTGTGTGTGTGTGTGTGTGTGTGTGTGTGTGAATATGATCAACATACATTATGCACACATATAGAAAATTTAAAAATGAAACTCAATATTATGCCTAGTTAATATATGCTATTAAAAACATTTGAAAAGGTAAAGGTGGGGCTGGAGAGAGAGCTCAGCAGTTAAAAAGCACTGGCTTCTCTTCCAGATACCCTGGATTCAATTATCAACATCCACACAGACCGATCATAACCTCTGTAACTCTAATCCCAGGGCATCCAATACCCTCTTCTGGCTTCCAAGGGCACTGCATACACATGGTGCACAGACACACATCCAGGCAAAGCACCTATACACATAAAATAAAAACAAAAAAAATTAGAAGATATTTAAAAATCTTGGTATATATAAGTTCATGCAGTGTTTTCTCTTTGAAAGCAGAGTCCACAGGGACAATGACCCACTCACAAGTTTAGAGTTTAAATCTGACCAGTTCAAACCGACAATGGTAAAATCATTCCTTTTCTAGAACTGGCTGCTGAGTCATGGCCAGGTAATAGGCTCCATATTTGGGCTAGGTAAACTAAAATATATTTATTGTTCATCTATAGTCCATATTAATGGGAACAGTGTGCATGGTGTCACACAAGGATGGGAACAGTGTGCATGGTGTCACACAAGGATGGTGGAGACAGGAAAAGCAAGGTCAGCCTCAGCTACACAGTGAGTTTGAGGACAGTCTTTGTAGCTTGAGTTTTTCTGCCTTGCTTAGAGTCAGGACAAATCTCTGCCACCCGCCAGTCCCACAGCCGCTCAGACCCAACCAAGTAAACACAGAGACTTATTTTGCTTTCAAACTGTATGGCCGTGGCAGGCTTCTTGCTAACTATTCCTTTATCTTAAATTAATCCATTTCTACAAATCTATACCTCGCCACGTGGCTGGTGGCTTATCGGCGTCTTCACAGGCTGCTGGTCATGGTGGCGGCTGCAGTGTCTCTGGTCATGGTGGCGGCTGCAGCATCTCTGGTCATGGCGGCGGCTGCAGCATCTCTGGTCATTGCGGCGGCTGCAGCATCTCCTTCTGCCTTTGTGTCCTTTTATCTCTCCTCTCTGTTAGTCCCGCCTATCTTTCCTGCCTAGCCACGGCCGATCAGGTTTTATTTATTAACCAATCAGAACAACTTGACATACAGACCATCCCCCAGCACAGCCAAGTGCAGACCATCTCAAACACCTGCACTCAGGCCCATGGTCCTAATCATCCTCTATACGGACCTGCTGGGTAACGCCACAAGGAACCCAAGAAGGGCTCCCACAGGACATACAGAACATCCCACAGCAAGTCTTTTTTTTTTTTTTTGGTTTTTCGAGACAGGGTTTCTCTGTGTAGCTTTGCACCTTTCCTGGAACTCACTTGGTAGCCCAGGTTGGCCTCGAACTCACAGAGATCCGCTTGCCTCTGCCTCCCAAGTGCTGGGATTAAAGGCGTGCGCCACCACCGCCCGGCTAAGGACAGTCTTTTTTCAAAAAATGAAACAAAACAAAACCTAGTTAAGGAGCATCCCTTATTTACTTGATGAATATGGCATCACACACCATTACATATTAGCTGCTAGCTCTGAAAATATAATTGTTGAAAGAAAATGGTAGCCTAGATGTTTAGTGGAACAACAGATGTTTGGTGAGAAAATGGGGAGGAGGTAAATTTATTCAAATTGAACATCACACAGAGGGGCTACATCAGAATACAGTGAGAAAAAAGAAAATATAAAAAATAATTTAAACCAAGAAAGGTGACACATGCCTTCAATCCTAGCACTCAGAAAGCCAAGTCCAAAGTTAGCCCAGGTTACATAGTGCATATGAGGCCAGCATGGGCTATATAGTGAGACACTGTCTCAAATATAGAAATTAAACAGACAGAAGAGATGGTTTAGCAGTTAAGAGCACTGGCTGCTCTTCAACTGACTTGGGTCCAATTTCCAGCACCCACATGGTGGATCATAACAGTCTTTAGCTCCAATTCCAGGGGATCCAATGCCATCTTTTGGCCTCTGTAGGTACTGTACAATGTACATGCACATGTAGGCAAAACTTCGATAAACATAAAATAAAAATATATAAATCTTAAAAATAAAGGACCCCCCCCAATCAAAAAGATAAAGGAGTGGTGGAGATACACTTCAGTTTGTAGGCAGCTTGCCTGACATGCATGAATCCCTGGATTCTATCCTCATCCCTGCACAAACCAGAGAAGTTGGAATATACCTGTAATTTCAGCACAAGAGGTAGGGGCAAAAATAAACCAGAAAACATTTGATAGCTGACCCTCTTGTTGGAGGCACTCATTTGTATCATTTGATAATTGATTTTTTAAAAAAATCTCATGTGCTGTATTTATATTTGTTCATTAATTTTTTATAGAGGAGCAGAAAAGATAGAAAAATGAACTCAAGTCTGGGTAATCTTGTTACATACATATTCAAGTACCCTTCACCCATCAGGGGACTCTACAGCCACCCAAACATGAAACAAGAACAAGGGATCAATTTCCCCCCCTTTATTTAGTTATTTAGTTAGTTATGAAGGTCTCAGATAGCCCAGGCTGGCACCAAACTCACTATGTAGCAGAGGATAACTTTGAATTTCTTTTTTTTTTTTTTTCCCGAGACAGGGTTTCTCTGTGTAGCTTTGCGCCTTTCCTGGGACTCACTTGGTAGCCCAGGCTCTGCCTCCCGAGTGCTGGGATTAAAGGTGTGCACCACCACCACCACCACCACCACCACCACCACCACCACCACCACCATCACCACCACCATCACCACCGCCCGGCAAGTAAGTTCATTTTAACTTTTCTTAAAATAAGTGTGGCTTTTTTTTTTAAAACAACTTAAGTTCATAATATTAACTGCAGTTTTGCTTGTTTGGCTTTAAACAGTAGCGACCCTTCTACTTTCCAGGAAAAGGTGGACCACTTAAACTTACAAAATGGTGTGGTGTGCAAACACTCATTTGGTGAGGATTGAAGCAGGATGGGGTGGGGAGGAGGGAGGCAGTGGAGGGGGGGTACTTTTTTTTTTTTAATAAATTCTAATTAGACCCTTTATGGCGGGTGGGATATCCTTTACCTCAGTTAAAAATCTTTTCTGGAGAGTTCTCCGCATCTGAAGTGTGAGGAGGAGTCACATCAGAATCTCAGAAGGCTGCATAAAGTGGTTGCATAAATGAGGGTACATTATATACCAGGGACTGGGAGAAAAGCATACGGACATGCATGTCCCTAATGAGCAGTGCAGCTGGCCACCACAGTGTCTGCTCCACACACTTCTGCTCTGTCACCTTGTTTTTAAATTTACTTCCAATTTTATTTTCTCTATTTGAACTAATCATATTTGAGATGAAAAGTATTCCCTGATCATAGTGTTTTTCTCTATTACTCTATTCTCGACATATAACTAATGAGTCAAATTGCTAAGCCAACTTTTTATTTTGTTGTTTTGGTTTTTAATACAATCAAGACTCTCTTCTTAGACCGTTCTATAGTGATGTTCATTTAGGTACGCCTCAGCGATTTCACAAAAGATCAACCACACTGGAGTATTTAATGCATGGACTCCAGGAATAAAAGTGCACACTTGACATTGTTATTCATCATTTTTTTGCTGATTCATAAGGCAAGCACACCCTCCAGCAGTATTTTGTCACACAGCCAAATCTGAAAAAATCTTCAAACAGAATACCCTCTTGTGTAACAGCACATATAAGGCAGCAGCAGGAGGCACCCCATGTCCACCTCCAGGTTTCCGAGGCTGTGTAAGACCCATCTGCAGAGGTGAGAGCTTCTTTGTCTGTGCCCAACTTTGTAGCTGCTTTTTCAGAACTTTGCTATCAGTGCTGTATTTATCTCTCTAACCCAAGCACTCTTGTCTCCTGGCTTCTTTAGCATAGTAAACCTTCTATTAGGCTGGAGAGTGGTGGTGCACACTTTCAATCCCAGCAATTGAGAGGCTGAGGCAGGCAGGTATCTGGGTTTGAGGCCAGCCTTGTCTACACAAGACAGCCAAGGCTACACAGAGAAACCTTGTCTCAAAAAACCAAAGAGGAGAAAAATCACCTTCTCCTAGTTGAGTTGCAATAGTGCTTGTTGGAATATTTATATATTTTGCAGTACTGTAGACTGGTCCCAGGACCTTGCTCATGTTAAACACCTGCTCTATCACTGAACTATATCCCCAGCCCTGGTGCTTTTGATTTCTCCAATTCTACATATTCCCTGACTTCTTTTGGGAACAAGGTAAGTATCGTATGAAAAATAATGAATTAAAGGAAGACACAGACATGGCACACCAATTGGTGATTAAATACCAAATGATCAGCCATGAAAACATACATATAACTAATATTATATGGACTGAGAAGATTATGTTTAGGAACATGTATGTATATACATATGTATATATTCATACAATAATAATGAAAAATAGGCCATGGAATTGAAACATTTCTCCTTTCCCTTTTCTCACTCCAAACCTTCCCATACTAATCATATTATAATCTCAAAAATAAAAAAAAAAATTTCCATTTTACAGGAGTCCACAGGTGAGATTTTGAATATTTAAAGAGACGGGAGTTTTAGAAAGACTTTGGAGTTTAGAGAGGTACTTTGAATATTTTAAAGAGACTGAATTTTTAAAGTGTTTGAGTTTTTAAAATTTTTAAAAGCTGAAATTTGCCTTATTGTGATATTTATATCAATGTGACATCTTGGGGACAAAGAAGAAAGGAAAGGTTGTCCCAAGCTGACAAGGAGTCAACTGTTCTGGCTGGTTTTGTCACAAACCACAGTCATTCTTAAAGAGGGACTCTCAACTGAGAAAATGCCTCCGTAAGATTGGACAGGGCAGGCCAGGTTCATCATTGGCTTCATCTCAGAAGGCTGTTCCTTCAACACAGGGATTTAAAACTTAAGAGCATGCCTCAAGTTGCCAGGAGTTCACTGTCGGTCTGATAATTAAAACCTTCATGCTTCTCCACATAACCACTACCCTTCAATTTTTGTGCAACTTCTGTCATGGATATTGGAGGCACTTATCTGCCTCTCTTCCCTTCTGCTGTTAATAGGAAACAGAGTACATTTGTGTTCACAGAAATGTTCCAGGCAAGCAAAACACACCTTGATGAACTCCAGCTAAAACGTCTGGAGGAGATGTGCATTGTCATTGACAAGCAGGATCAGATCATTGGAGCTGAAACCAAAAAGAACTGCCACCTGATGGAAAACATTGAGAAGGGTGAGCTGGAAAGAGGATACCTTGAGCATGCAGGCCTGATGCCCCAACTCTCTGAACTAGGCAGTGGGGAGGCAAGTGTCCAAAGTGTGCCACTGCTTCAGTGGGTTGGGTAATGCAGACTGGGATTGCTGCCTTGAAGTGGGCTGAGAGAGTCAGGAATTGCAGCCAAGCTGGGTGTGGTTGTGAACACTTTAATCCAAGTATAGAGGCAGAGGCAAATGTATCTCTGTGAATTCAAGGTCAGCCTGTTCCACACGGCAGTTCCTGGCCTGTCTATATAGTGATACCTAGACTCCAGGAAAGGAGTAGGGGAGGCACTTCACTGTCTCACTCCCAGTGCCTCGTGTGTCACAACTTCCAGGACATAAGCAGTCACTCTTTGCCACTGGGTCATCCTTACTCCTGCACAGGCTGGCAAAAGTAACTACAATTGTTTCCAGACCATAGGTTTAGAAGCACAGAAGTGTCTAAGACTTAGAATTGTGCTAGCTAGCATGGCTTTACTTTACTTCTTGGCCCTTTAGTTTTTATGTTTACAAGTGGAGGAAAACTGCAGTACTTACTTGCAGTATTACTGTGGGTAAATGATTAATACTGAATATCACCAAATGCTAAGCAACTGGTATAGATTCTATCCCAGTCATGAGCACCAGCTACTCTCAGTGCCACCATCCTGAGCTGGAAGAGAATGAAAAACAAGGGAAGGGAATGCTTATGCAGGCTCCATGTTGACTAAAGTGTGGCCCTAACAATTTGCAGGCCTGCTACACCGAGGCTTCAGTGTCATCCTCTTCAACACAAAAAACCAGCTCTTGGTCCAACAGAGAGCCGATGCCAAGTACACGTTTCCCGGTGAGCCACCCAGGTGAAATCCACGGAGCACCAGATTCTAACTTAGGTTTTGGGAGACTGAGAGAAATGACTAATAAGCAAACCTATCAGAGCATTCATATTCTCTCTCCCTCCTCCATCCCTCTCTGAGCTCATCAGTCCTACTCCAAAAGAAGATACAAGGGCATTAAACTACAAGCATTTTGCAACTGGAATCGAATTGTGATTATTTTATATTCTAATGTTTGTCTAATAGAACTGATACTGGTAAGTCAGAGTTGGATCTACTTTATATACTAAATATGGCCAGGAAGGAAACTGCCCCCTATTTAGTAAAAGGGCACTCTCAATAAAGTAGCATGTTGTACATTTTCCCCTAGGACATTTTACAGACTCCTGTTCTAGTCATCCTTTATACATGCCGGATGAGCTGGAAGAGAAAGATGCTCTGGGAGTGAGGAGGGCAGCCCTGAGACGTCTGCAGGCTGAGCTGGGCATCCCCCAGGAGCAGGTACTCACTCACTCCAATGTGGGGCTCCATGAAGCTTTTCATGTGCTCAGGGATCTATCTGTTTGATAGTTACGATGTCACATGGCAGTACTGTCAATTTCATCCATCAAAATGCTAGCACTTAGGGGTGGCTGCTGGGCTAACACGGTTTCTGCCTTGTATAGGAAATAGTTTTCCTGTGGAAGTGCCTCAAGTCTGGTTCACAGGGCAGGCTATGAAACAAGTCACTGTACTGGTGCTCAAGTGTTTCTCATTTCCATTTTCAAAAGAAATCTTTTACACTGCTGTATGTCCTAATGCACAGATCTGTGTTTAGCCTCATGTCCTGTATACATGTGGTCTTCATTGTGAATGAAAAATGAAAACACCATGGCCAGGAATTGTGCCCCTTTGATATGATCTACCTAATATCTACTTAAAGCTCAAATGCTTGTGTGGCACTCTGTGAAAAGGAATGAACTGTTTTCTATCTAAATTCTCATTTTCTCTATCTCTAGTGAATTAATACTGTATCAACTTTGACACAGATTTCCATAAAGGACATAATTTTTATGAATCGAATATACCACAAGAGTCCTTCTGATGGCATCTGGGGAGACCACGAGATTGGCTATCTTCTGTTGGTGAGGAAAGACCTCATGCTGAACCCAGATACCAGGGAAGTGAGAAGCTACCGCTACATGAGTCAGGAGGACGTGCAGGAGCTATTGGACAGGGGAGCCCGTGGAGAAGAGAAGATCACCCCATGGTTCAGAACCATCGTAGAAGGCTTCCTGCTCTCTTGGTGGCCTTCTTTAGAGGATGTGTCTCCATTCATTGAGCCTGACAAGATACATGGACTGTAAGGTGTATGGAAAAGCAATGTTCAAAGCAGGGATTGGGGTTGAGATGACTCAACAGTTAAGAACACTTCTGCTCTTGCAGAGAACAGGGGTTCCACTCCCAGCATCCACATGATGACTCACAACCATCCATAACTTCAGTTCCAGAGGCTCTTACACACTCTTGTGATATCTGCAGGTAGCTGGCATACACAATGTGGTATATATACAGACAAAAGCAAATTAACTCAAAATATCCAAAAAATATCCAAAAAAGTAGGGTTCATCACTAACCTGTGGTTAGAATGGCATGCATTACAGAAGCTGAGTTCTTATACCCTTTCATTGCTTGTACTAAACTAAAATGCAAGCTTTTTTTTTTTTTTTTTTTTTTTTTTTTTTCCGAGACAGGGTTTCTCTGTGTAGCCTTGTGTCTTTCCTGGAACCCACTCTGTAGCCCAGGCTGGCAACAAACTCACAGAGATCCACCTGGCTCTGCCTCCCAAGTGCTAGGATTAAAGGTGTGCACCACCACTGCCTGGCCAATTCAAGCTCTTAGTTTTACCTAAGTGCTTCCTTTTTTGCTGTATCTCTAGCTCTTAAACATTTTCAACTGTCATCTATGGAAAATGCCACTTTTCTCCTAAACCTCCCCTCTTGCGAGCCACAAGAATATATTATAGAGATTCAGCTGTGTATTAAAGCTGAACTTTGACCGGCCAAGGGTCTGTCAAAAGGCAAAGCCATTTATTATGAATATTTGGCGTTACCAAGCCTTTAATATTTCAGCTGTCTTCTGCTATGAAATCCTTGTGTGCCCAGACCTTTTGGTAAAGAGTTCAGCTCCCCAGACCTGCTGAACCTACTAAGTTACTAACTGCCCTGCTGAGTTTAGGAGACCAGCTGGCAGGAGACACCTAGTTTGTTTCTTGTGCTAATGAAGTTCAGACCATCTCCTTGCCTTTTTGGTTCTCCAGAGCATTTTTACTGAGAACAAAAGATGTTTTTACATATTAAAGTGAGAGGTAAAACAACATTCCTGAGGAGGCAGGGAACCACGTGCCCAGGGAAAGAAAAGGCAGGCATTTTCTGTAGACAGGGACAAAACAGCATGGCGAGAGAAGAGAGGACGACAGAGGTTCCATAGAGGGTAAGCAGATCTCGAGTAAAGTTTTCTGAGTGCCAGGAGTAGAGAGTAGCAGAGATGGAGAAAGAGGATACAGAGGACGAAGATGAGGCTGAAAGCATAGGAGTTAGTCGTTAGCTGGACTATGAGCTGGGGAACTGGACGGAACTGTAGTTAAGGAGACAGAATTTCATTCCAGAGAAATAAAGCAGACGGATATAGAGCTTGGTATGTCTAGAGTTGTTCCTGCCTTGGATGCCTGGGGCTATTGCTGAATTGATAGAATTTTGTCTTAGAGGAATAAAGTTAACAGACATAAGAACATAGTGTACGTAGATTTTTTCCCCTGACATCCCACACTGAGCATAGCAAAGCCCTCTTGGACCCTGGGGATTCGATACTCCCCCTGGTGGTATCACTCTCCCTCCGAAGAGAACAGGAGTCCCTGTTCACTTCTCCTATGTCCAGTGCTCTGCAGGTGATCTCTGTACCTGGTGCTTACAGACATAATGGTGTATGAGATTACATATTGAAAACAAAGAACTTTGTTAGTTTTCACTGGGTTCACAAATTTCACAGGGACTATAGTGGAGCTGATGAGCTGATGAGCATCATCAGTTACTTCCTGCCGTATTTTTTCTTCAGCCAGTGCCAACCCCCAGCACAAAACACCCATCTTGCACGTATAAAGTATCAATAAAAATCAGTTTAATGTCCCTTGATATAGCTCAAGTAGTAAATCTGTCTGGTAAAATGTTATTGTGGATACTTATCAACAATAACTAAAACTCATAATCTTTATTATGCAAATTGTATTAAGAGTCAGTCATAAGAAAATTTGGAAAGGAACAATTCAGCTCACTGATTTCTCTTCATTACTAGCATAATGAAGAATTTCTGTTTCATTACCTCTCAAACGCTTTGCTATCTGTAGTTGTAATTCCCGCCTTCCCCTCCCCCAAGACAGTGTCTCACTATGTACCTCCTCTGGCTGTCCGGAACCCACCCTGTAGACCAGGCTAGCCTCCCACTCATCATAGATCTGTGTGTCTCTGCCTCCCAGGTGCTGAGATTAAAGGCATGTGCCATTATGTGTGGCTTATACAATTTTCTTGAAAATTAAAAACATATCCAGACACTTTGCCAATATTTGAGTTGTTCATCACTGAATTTTAGAAACTATGTAGCACTTATATCCCTGATTACATGCCACTTGAAAATCTTTTCTTTCGCCGGGCGCATGCCTTTAATCCCAGCACTCGGGAGGCAGAGACAGGCAGATCTCTGGGAGTTCGAGGCCAGCCTGGGCTACCAAGTGAATTCCAGGAAAGGCACAAAGCTACACAGAGAAACCCTTTCTCAAAAAAAAAAAAAAAAAAAAAAAACCTTTTCTTTCACTCTAGTCTTCTTTTGATGCAAAAGAATTTTGATGTAGTCCTATTTGTCTACTTTCATTTGTTCTTTCTTGTAAATGGAATTGTTCCTTAATTCAGCAATAGTTCATGGAAGATGTCATTTAATTATTGCAATAACCCAGGCATTTATTTCCCTGTAAAGTATTTTTTGCTCTAAGAACAAAGAGGCAAAGCCCTGTGTGTCTTTCTTTGGCCATCATAGCAACGTATATATAATTAAACCAAACAACAATATTTAAGTAATCAAAACTAATTTTTACTGGAGATTTATTTTAGATAAAATGGTTAAAGTTACAATGATACATTGTACTGAAGTTCTAGAAAATCATTTAAGAGAGGTCCTCAGAAAGGCTGGTAGTCTTCTGCCTACACCTCCCAATGGGGATGCATTCTTCACAAAAATAGTTACTTTGGATGACAAAGCAAAGTTTTTTTTTTTTTTCTTCACCAAAAGCAGCCTACTTATAGCAATAAATGTTTACCTTTCTTTCTTTTCTGGGGGTGGTGGGAGGGTGGTGGTGATGGTTTTGAGTTTCTATTAGAGCTGGCTGTCCTTGAACTCAGAGATCCACCTGCCCCTGCCTCCCAAGGGCTGGGATTAAAGGCACACACCAACCACCACCACCACCTGGCTACCGATAAATCTTTGAGTCCTGAGATGTGAAACAATCACATCATTAAGAACAGAATGCTCGGCCGGGCGTTGGTGGCACACGCCTTTAGTCCCAGCACTCGGGAGGCAGAGGCAGGCGGATCTCTGTGAGTTCGAGGCCAGCCTGGGCTACCAAGTGAGCTCCAGGAAAGGCGCAAAGCTACACAGAGAAACCCTGTCTCGAAAAAAAAAAAAAAAGAACAGAATGCTCTCGGTGGTGGTGCACACCTTTAATCCCAGCACTCGGGAGGCAGAGGCAGGTGGATCTCTGTGAGTTCGAGGCCAGCCTGGTCTACAAAGTGAGTTCCAGGACAGGCTCCAAAGCTACACAGAGAAACCCTGTCTGGGGGGCGGGGGAGACCAGCATGCTGTGTACTTAGACATTTGTATTATGCAGTAAAAAGGACACCGCACACCTAATCAGGTTTACCAGTTTTCAGCAAAGCAACAAGCATCGTTAAGTCATTTTCATTGTTTCTCTTTTCAGTTAATAGATGGTGATTCCAAACTGTATAAAGCACACCACACCATACCCAGAAATAAACAGCAAGAGTCCAGCCAAAGCACTCCAACTGAAGAGGACACTATCTCCTGTCCTTTTTACCAGCTTTCCTCTTCCCAGAGAGTAGGTGCTTGGGCTTCATATCAAACACATGCCTATCTGCTTCCCCTTTCTTCCCCAAGCGATTCATCTTCTTCTGGGCTTTCTTCATCATAGTCTTGGCTTTCTTCACCATCTATACAGGAGAACACACATTAATGAAAACCACATTTCTATCCTGCATTGTAATTACCTGAGACACGTTTTTTAAGTGTGCAGATACAAACTATAAAGACCCTGTTGAGTCTCAGTCACTGTTTTCTCTCAGACCACCATACTATCTGCAGAAACTCAATGACTATCTGAATATACTGAGGGGCCTTTTAGAGTCAGATTCCAGAGTATCTGCTCAAATGTTCAGAGTACACACTGAAACTCAGGAGAGTACCCACCGCCACATTTGACTCCTAATGTCAATGCCAGTATTAAAACCTGCAGTTCAGTAGTGCACACTTGCAATCCCTGCTGAAGATGAAGCTGAGGAAGAACTGTTGAGTCTGAACTACACAGCAAGCTCCCGGCCAACATGGGAAACACAGTAACACTTTCTAGACTTCCAGATGGAGAGGACATGTGAAAAAGAAAAATTCAGCCTTTCACTGAGTAAGCAGTCTACCAGTTTACATAGGTTTTCTCTTAAATGAATTTTCAAAATGATAAAAATTTAAAATAAAAGTTTTTCATTGAAAATAAAGTTTCCTTCAAAAAGAAATTTGTACCTTTGCAAAAGATGTTACAAATAATAACATACGCTACCACCTTGAGGGG
>NC_051067.1:52108220-52128220 GCF_004664715.2 Peromyscus leucopus
TGGATGGATGGATGGATGCATGCATGCATGCATGCATGCATACATGCATACATGCATGGATGTACAGATGGATGCATGAGTGTATGTACAGACGAATGAATAGATGGATACATGGCTAGAGAAATGGATGCATGAATAGATGAGCAGACAAATAGATGCATAGATGTTTGCATGTCTGGGCAGACAGATAGTTGGATGAATGGATGGAATTCTGTGAATGGGTGGAGAATGAAGGGGGATGAGTCCTCAGGAATTTGAGACTGGACAACAGAACAATATCCTGTCTCAAACAAAACCATAGTTCTAGTTTCTTGCTTAGGAGTCAACCCTCTTTCTTCCACTACTTATGTTTGCAACCTTGTCTTTGGAGCACTGCATCAGGTGGGGTGGGGAGAAAAATTGAGGTGATATGAGGAGAAAAAGTTTAACAATACGTAATCATTTTTCTAGATTATTCCTTTCTTGGTAAGGATTGCATATTCTTCTTGTTAGTGTTCTTCCTCCCTGACATCTACAAGAAAACCAGGGAAATCTAGTGGAGGTGCACATTTGTGAGGGCATGTGATCCTTGCTTTGTGCTTTTACTGCTTTCTTTAAAAAATTTTTAAAAATATATATCTGTAATGTATGTCTATATGTGTGGATGCCATTTGTGTGTGGCTACCCTCAGAGGCCAGACGAGGGCATCAGATCCCCTGAGAGTAGGTTGTAAGCTACTATGTGGGACCCTGGTTCCTTTGGAAATGCAGCAAGTGTTCTTAACCACTGAGCCATCTCTCCAGCCCGATTCTTTTTTTTTTTTTTTTTTTAATTCATTCATTAGTTGATGTGCACCTAGGCTTGTGGAGAGCAGATGAAGTTCTGAGTGAATGTGTATTTTTGTTGTTGTTTTGTGTGGTCTTTTTTGAGACTGAGTCTCTCTACATAGCTCTGACTGTCCTGGAACTTACTAGACCAGACTGGCCTCAAACTCACAGAGTCCACCTGCCTCTGCCTCCCAAGTGCTTGGGATTAAAGGTATGTGCCACATGCTTGTCATGAATGTGTATTGTTGACATGAGCATGGCCATGTTGAGGACCCCAGTGCCTCAGACCCATGGAAATGGTGAAAACTTCCTCTGGTCCAAGAACAGATGTTTGTAGGGAAGGAGGGAGTCCTCAAAGTCAGTACAGGACATATCCAAATACCAAATTCTCAGCACAGAAGAGATTTATTACCCTGAAGGGGCAAGTGGGGGGGGGTGCCTCTGGATGGGGCAAGGACACACAGCAAGCAGCAGGTGTTTTTTGCAGGATTGGATTTTTAAGGAGAGAAGGGGAAGCCTGTGCTAGGGTGAGTTGGTAAGTCCTGATTGGACAGGTTAGCCAGTGTAGCCAAATAATGAATTTTGATGACTGGGCCTTGGTGTTAGACTCAGGGATGAGTCAGTGGTCAAATAAGGGAATAGACCCTGGGGACTAGCTTTAAGAATGTAATCTAATGTTTGCAAAGAGAGGGAATGGGAGAGGGCAAAACCTGTCTCCAGTGCTAGCAATGCTGGGGCCTTGTAGACATCCCTTCACTCCCACCTTTTTGTTTTATATTTGGGTCTCTGGGTGCTGAGTAGGTGGGCATAGTTCTTTTTGGCTGCTTTCTGCTGATACTGAGACATCATTGTCAGGGACCCAAGGAAGCTAGATCGTTGGTCAAGGCTGGGAAGAGCAGGGTGTGTCATTTGATGTCTAGACTCTGTGGGACCATCTGGGGCTAGGGAAGTACAGACAACATTAGAGCAGTTTGTGAGGCTGGACATCTGGGGCTAGCTGCTTTGGAGCTGTCTAGGATATAGATTCTGAGGGAACACCTGGGGCTGGCAAGTTGCTGGAGCAGTCTGTAGTTAATTTGAAATTTATGGGACAGATAGACTAGGGACAGAAGGTAAAGTTAAGGATTTGGGGGAAAATTTTTATCTTGTGTGTACATTTGAAATTTTAGGCCCATGGCCTTAGTAGTTGGGGTAGGGGAGTCCCAGGACCAGGGAAAGGGAGAGAGATCCCACCCTCAGGAATAGACAGGTGGGGAAATTTAGGCTCTTGGTTGACAGGAGTACTTATCTGGAATCCATTTGACCTGTGACAGGTGGATTCAAGTTGATTTCCTGAATTTATAAGAATTTTTTAAGTTTACAAATGAGATAAAAGTTTTAGATTTATTAGAATTATCATTGCTTGTAATCTGTACTGAAACTTATATTGCAGAAAAGGCAAGAGATTTATGTTTTTGAGTCATAGTAAAAGCTTGGGACTCCAAATAATAGCATAGAGAAAGGGAAAGAAATCTGAAACAACTTTTCATATAACTAAAATCACCTTTTTCAGACCCATATCTTAAATCATTTTCTTAAACCCTCACAATTTACCCAAGCTTTTATATCCTCAGACCTTAAAATGCTCTCTTAGACCTTTATAACTTGCGTTTACAGACTTTTACAATTAAGCTTTTACATCCTCAGACCTTCATAACTTGTATTTATATACCATAAAACATTTTCTTAGATTCTCACAATTTCAGACCTTTATAATTTGATGAGTGGGAAAGGTAGGGGTTTGTATAGTGGAGGTGGGATTAGTCCTCTGACATACATTGTAGGTTTGGGTTAGATTCTGTAAAAAAGTCTTATCTACTGGGGTGTAAATATTTGCTGTAAGTAACAAATAATATCTTGTGTTGAAGGAAAGTTAGGTATGTTGCTATCTGGGTTATATAGTGGGGTAGCCTTGAAGGAAGTGGGGTGAGTCATAAGGGATGAAAGGGCAGCTTGATGGATTGCCATGTCAGAGCAATTATTGCTATTACTGACAATGGAGGGGTCAGTCCGATGTGCCTTGCAATAAGCCAAGACAATTTAAGAGGGTAAAGGAGAGGCCTTGAGGAGGTTATGGATATATGAAGAGTTAGCAATTGAGTTACCTTTTCTGTTTAGAAATTCTTGTTCCTTCCAGGTGACCAAGTGTGTCAGCAAGATATGTAAAGCACATTTGGAGTCTGTATACATGGTTAATGATGTGTTTTTGTTTTTGTTTTGTTTTGGTGATTTGGAAGGCTCTGGTGAGAGCTATTAATTCTGCCTGTTGATCGCCAGTGTGGGGAAAGGAGGCATATCCTGCAACATGGTGGCCACCTGACAGGAAGGAACTGCCGTCTCTGTGAAAAGTGTAGGCAGAGCCAGGTGGTGGTGGTACACGCCTTAAATCTCAGCACTCAGGAGGCAGAGGCAGGTGGATCTCTGTGAGTTCAAGGCTAGCCTGGTCTACAAAGTGAGTTCCAGAACAACCAGGACTGTTACACAGAGAGACTCTGTCTCAGAAAACCAAAAACAACCAACCAAACCCCCCCCCCAAAAAAAAAAAACTGTAGGCAGAAGCTAAAGGACTCTCTTGTATGTGGGAGGGATGGGGGAGGAGGTCTTCGAGAATCTCTGGACAAGACTGAACAGGGACTGGGGAATGTTGGGGCAAAGAGATAAACCTGGAGGGATTGAGGTAAGCAGTGTGAGTGATGAGTTTTCTAATGAGAAGTTTGGAGGGATAGAATCTGAGATGTGGAAGGGATTGGAGTCGTCTGTAAGTTCGGAGTTGAGAGGGAGAGCAGTGGGACTAGATTGTGAGAAGGGATCCCAGAGTTCATTTGTTAGAGTTGAGTACAGAGGCTGCAGCAAGAGCTCATAGACAGGGAGGCCACCCTCAGACTGCGTTGTCTGGACTTTTGAAGAGGTAAGTGACAGGGGCAAAGGCCAGTTCTAGAAAGTGTTCCAGACCCCAAGGATATAACTTTGTTTTTTTGGAAGTGTAAAGATGAAGAGAGCTGTATAGATCTGAGAGGTGGGGGGCACGGGCTGAAAGAAGAGCATTTTCTTTAGTTTAAAAATTGTTTGTCAGTGGGAAAAAGAGGCTTATGAGGAGATCAAGTAGCAATTTGGTATAGGGAATGAATTAGAAGTGAACATCCAGGGACCCATGAGCAGAGGAAGTTGGCCATCCCCCCAAAAGAAAGGCAGTTTGGATTTTGTTGAGGGTCGAAATAAATAGTGGAAATGGGCAAGGCTGTCTAAAGTGTTTATAGGTTGGGGTGACTTGGGGAGAGGAGAGTTGAACTTCAGAAGGTGAGATCTGGTAACCTCTGGAGCCAGGGAAATTGAGGCATGAGGCACTGTCAGATTGGCTATCAAAGAGGGAAGGACGGTAAAGGAGGAAGGAGGTTCTCTACACACTGAAGCAGGCAGGAGGGAAATGGGGAAGGCAGGGCAGGTCTGTTATGAGTGCCTGGCCAAAAAGAAGGGGAGTCTCTGAATTCCTGGGGAAGGAGAGTTCAGGTCAGTTGTCAGGATTGTTGAATGTTGGGATCTGTCTTAAGTGAAGGCAGAAACGGGCATCTAGGGGTATTGAGAAAAAAGCATCTTTAAGGTCTAGGACTGAGTAGTGTTGTCAGGGATTGTGGATAGGATAGTGTAATGGTTGGGGACCACAGGGTGGAGAGAGACAATGGCAGTGATGAGCAAAGGTCTTGGACTGGATAGAAGGTCTCATTATGAACCTAGGTTGCATCACCACCTTTAGGATTTAAGCCCTAGAATATTGTAACTGCATTTGCTTGTTACAGTCCTTACTATCTTAGCACTGAGGATATTCAAACCCTTCAGCTTTAAACTTCTTGCTCTGACTTAAACACTGTAGCCCCTAGCTGACATTGAGATGCTTTCTCAGGCTGTGTCACATACATCTGGGAACTGAGAGGAAGCAGTTTCATCAGAACTTCCTCCTAAGACCTTCATCATTTTCTCATCAGATACCCCAGAGCTCAGACACTGTGGTTGATATCAAGAGAAACTTGTCAGCCCAGAGGCCTAAAACGAAAAGAGTGTTCTTGTTAAGGGCATGGGGGATGCAGCAATGCCCCCCTGCTCTCCAACCAAGTGCCGAAGGCCGCGTCATTTATTAAGCACAAAAATTGATCTGTTGTATTATTAGAGACAGTGATGTTAAGACCAAGCTATGAAGAGATGCACTGTGGGAGGAGGGCTGCTTTCTCTTAGTAACATGGTAGTTTGTTTGGGGGGGTAGGTGGGTCTCATTCAAGGCCATTGTGAGGAAGGAGAGTGGCCCACCCATGGAAGGCACCTGCTGGGCCTGGATCTTGTCCTTAAGCTGCAGTGAAGCTGTTGGTTGGTTACAGAGGACTTGACTCAAGACTTCGGTCCTGAGAGCTTTATTTTTTATTGTCTGTCTTTGAACTGAACATCTGTGATCACCACTGACCTGAGCACAGTGAGTGTGCTTACCAGTGGGTTGGGTTTGTGACTAATTTTGACAGGTTATTGTTTTAGATTTAGTTTGTCCATCTGTTTCACTTGACTTTTATTATCAACCATTTTCTATTATTATCTATCCATTTATCTTTGACATTTTGTACATTGATTTAGTTCTTTACCTAAGCTTTTGTTAGTATATATTAGCTGTAAAAGATAGGGAATTTGATTCTGGAGCATACCCACCTGCTTTGTTACCTCCTGCAGCCTTTCCCTGTGGTTATAAATTCCCTATCATGGTAAGGGTCTTCTCCTGCCACCATGCCACTCATGAGACAAAACATGCTCTGGGGAATCTTGAGGGACAACTATTTCAAGGCCTCATAGTGTCATGGACAGGCTATCATCCTTTTGGTGCCCATAAATAAGAGTTTAAGGAAAAGCAAGTATCATGAGTATAGAGATGAAGAGGTCTGCAGTAGTTGGAGTCATTAGAGAATTTGAGGGTGTGAGTAAAAAGGACTTTGAAGAAGCCTGTGTGTCCACACTCTATCTCATCCTTAACTATGTCTCTAACCAAGTCCCCAGATATGTCTGTCCCTGTCCTCTGAGAGCCTGAGACAAAGCAAAACCTGTGTACCACATGTTGCTGCTTCTCAGGGAATTGATCAGGGCAGTGAGAAAACAAATGTCCTTGGAGATACAAGGTGAAGAATTTCTGGGGTTTTTTTTTTTTTTTTTTTGGTTGTGAAGAGCTGTGATTGGTTCATTTCCTCCTCTGACATCACAAAGCCCTTGTGAGGAGTTGAAGACTCCGCCCATATAAGGCACTGGCTGGGGCTGGGGCTTCTCACACTGAAAAGAAGCTGTTGCTTGGTTGGCTGTAGAGTTGTTGACTCAGACGTTGGTTCACATACCCTTTGATACTATTGTTCTCCTAAAAACAGACACTCTTCATCTGCTTTGACGTCCAAACAGTGAGTTTGTTTTCTGGTTTGTTGATTTTGATTTACATCTCTTAATTGGTTCTTAGGTTAATTTGTACTTTGAATTCAGTTTCTTTTTGTTAGCCCCATATATCTCTTCTTAAGCATGATTCTTTGACATTTTCAAATTTATTTTACGTGTTTCAGAAGTTTTATTTATATGGAAAAGCTGTAGAATTTAAGAAATTTCATCACCATATGCAGTTTGATTACATCTACCTGAGCTGTTATCTCTGGCAAGCTTTGATGAACTTAAATACCCTTCTGTCATGGTAGCTATCTTCCACACTTGCTATGCCCCACCCCAACATTACAAAAAGGACCCAAAACATGTATATCATGAGGTACAGTCCATTTCATTACAGCATCAGAGTATCAGAGAGGGCTACCATCCTTTTGATGACCATCTATATGAGTTTAAGATAAAGGAATTGAATATCTTAAGTGTGGAGATAATGACTGAAATGAATGATAAATGGCACTGGTTGTGGTGCTGGTTACTGCGTGGATTAAGGCACAGATTGTGTGACCACACCACACATATGTGATCACCAGCGCACATTGATGACCCTTTGCTTAACTCCTGAACTATGTGTGTGCAGTCATCCAACTGGTGTAAGGGCAGAATTCTAACAGACTGTAGTAGTCAGAATTCCTAGAGAATTTTAAGGTACTAATGCAAAGGCATTACGACAGACCATAGGTTGATTCTCTAACTAGTCCATAACCCTGTCCCTAACCCAGAACAGCACAGAGTTCCTGAGTCTGCCCACCTTGTTACTATGGCACTTGTTACCGTGTTATTGTGTTGCCGAGTTCCTATGTTCTTAAAGTCAAAGTGTCCTCCTCAAGGCTTGATATGAATAGTCTCACACCTTCTCATGTATCTGAATGCTTGGGCTCTAGCAGGGAAGTGCAGTTAAGGGAGGTCATAACAGCCTAGAGCAGTAGAAAGCAGCAGGAGTAATTGGGTGACTGGAGACAGTAAGGACCTGCCAAAGTCATGTACCCAACTGCTTCAGACCCATCTTCCCAAGTCACCGGCTCCTCCAACTGCCATGCCTCCCTGTCCTCTGAGAGCCTGCCAGTAGGGTTACTCTTTGTCTGTTAAGTTGCATCTTGTTGGGGTTTTGCTCACAGCCATGACAAAAGTTATGCAGTCCCTGGAGCTGGAATGAGAAACATCTTTGGGTTAGTCCCTGCTGTCACTGGTCCATTTCTTACTGTGACATTATGAAAAGCCTTTGTGAGAAGTTATGGAAATTTGCTCATATAAGGCCCTGCAGAGGGCTGGGGTTTTCTTGATGCTACAGAGAAACTCTTGCTGGATGGAGAGCAGTTGTACCTCTACATTGGGCCTGATAAACTGGACTCTCAGCCTCTTGGACCTTGGCATTGGGAGATTTCCTCTGTTTTGATTGGATTGTGTTCTGTTTCTCTTTTTGGTTCATGCACTCATGCTTTTGCTTGAGGCATGGATTTCTGCTTATGTGTTCATTTTGCTTAACTGTTTGGTTTAATATTTTGCCATGTGTTATGTTCATTTCATTTTCTTATCTTAAACCTTTACTGTGTAAAGTAAGGAATTCCCCTGTAACACTTCTATAGATGCATACAGTGCCCTGGGATCATTTTCATCTGCTCTGTTACATTGCAGCTGCCCCTTGTATGTGCCCCCAAAGTCCCCATTTCAATTAAGGTTCCACCTACTGATCCGTGGCTCTGGTTAGGCTCACAGTATCTCTGGATCTGGGCTTTTAGAGACAATGCTCCTAATGTCTATTTCCACTTCAGAAAATGACAAAATTTCATTCTTTGTGGCTGAGCATAGGCCCCTTCCCTTGACCTACTTACATGCTTGTTGTCGAATACTTTCCCCATCGAATTACCCTAGGATTCCCTGCTAAACTCACTGTGAACATGAAACATCAAATCTGTCATTCAATCTGTTGTTGAACTTTGTGTGAAGTACCAAGGAATCTAATAGCAGATGAAAAAGTGGATGTTCACAAAGGATATGGGAGTACACTCAAGTCTCTCTGTCTCTGTCTCTGTCTCTGTCTCTCTCTCTGTCTCTCTGTCTCTCTCTCTCTCTCACTCTCTCTCTCTCTCTCTCTCTCTCTCTCTGTGTGTGTGTGTGTGTGTGTGTGTGTGTGTGTGTGTATTTCTGTGTGTGGAGGGGATTGTGTGTTGTTATGGGTTTAGCCTCATGGTAATACTGGCTTTCAAGACTAAATTTGGAATGATCGATCTTGGGTTTTTGGTGATGCAGCATGAGGAGAATGGGTCTCCATTATACTATAAGGCCAGTAGGTAAGATCCATCATGCAATCTGTGGGTCCTGGGCTGTCCTTGTTTGCAGAAAGTATATTATTCTTTCCATCTTATCCCTATAGTGATCACTTCATATGGTTTGTAACATCCAGAATTGATCATCACACTTAGGATGTAGTAGTAAAGGTAAAGCAGCAGGCAGTAATCATGTTAAATAACATCTTATCAGTGTTGGTGTCTGTTTTATGATGCAAAAAAATCTCTTTCCTTCAGGATTATCACCTCTCTAGAGTTAGATTGAATCACATAAACACTCAGGTTTCCCATAGATCCTTCTTGTCTTTCTTTCATACTTTATTTCCTGTCTCACATTTCAATAATTTGTATCTTCTCCCTGGGGGATGCAGGTCAAGGGTTTGTCAGACTTCTTCATGGTTTCAAATCAACGGATCTTTGTTTTGATCTTTGTTTCTTTGGTGTTTGTTTCAACTTCCACATGACCATTTATTTCAACTCTGGTCTTCCTTATGCTTTCTCCTAACTGCCTTGGGATTTCAGTTGGTTTTTTATCTTGACTTCTGACTGCCAAGATGCATCATTAGGATATTTGAGGTAGCTATGATTTTCCTGATGTAGAAACTGAGAGCCAACAACTTGCCTCCTAGACTACTTTTGTGTCTTCTTTCGAGCATCTTGTGGTGGTCCCATTCCCCACCTGCCACGGTGGTGAACATGGAGGGAGAATTTCCATGGACTGGTCTCTGTGATTTACCACCAGCATGCAGAGAAACAGGATCCAGGCTGTCCATCTCCACCATTGTAGATGCTATGTGTTGCTTAGGCCACATGGCTGAAGAAACCCTAGGACTCATAGGAACAAATAGGCTTAGTGATGCCCTGGCAAAAAACTCTATGTTCAACAAGAGAAAAAGTGGTGGTACCATCCTTGGTGAAATATGGCATGTCCCAAAGACCTATTCGTTCAAGAGTCCTGCAGGTAGCCCCAGCCTCCCTCCCACCCTAAGGAGGGGAGGAAGTCAACCTGCCTTGCCCACACCGGTGGCATCTGAAGAGCACAAAGGGCAAGACATGAATGAAGAGAGATATAGCAAGATCTCCTCTAGGTCCAGCTCTCCAGATTTATACAAGCTGCTGGATCTCAGCTGGCCTGGGAATTCTGCCCCACGCTTTCAGGCCGTGCAGGCCTGTAACATCAATAAGAATTTTGAGGAGACAGAGAGCACGACCTGTTCTGGTGACAGTGACACATCCGAGGACGACCTCTCCTACATGGAGGACATCACTTCTACCTCAGCCCCACAGGATGACGGTGTGGAGGCTGAGATTGAGGAGACTGGCAACAGCACCATGCTCAGTCACAAATCCCTCAGTGCATTGTTCTTCCTGGAAGATACCCACTGTCAACAGATCCCAGGCCCTCAGGATGATGCTGAGGTTACCAATAGCTTCAGCACATCTAGAGACCTGAAGGAAATTGACCCACAGCCCAGTGAGAGAACACATGATGCTGTGGACTCTGTGGACTCTCTCCAGAATGAGAACACTGAATATGAAAACAGCAAGGGAATAATCCTTGAGGAGTCACCACCCAGCTTTAGCAAGGACCAGCCCCAGAAGGTAGCCACAGCCTCCAAGAAGAAGCAAAGAAGGGGCTGGAAAGGGGTGAGGAGGCAGATTAGTCACCTGACTTCCAGTTTATTCTGTTGCCTCCTCCCCCCAAAGACAGGAGACACAACCCCCACGTAAGGGACAACAAGCCTGGGCAAAGGAGCACATGAACACTGAGGAGGCCCGGTCAGTGACTTTTCTGTGTATGGATCTTTGCTTTTGCAAGGCCCTTTGCATTGATAGGCTGCACCCATTTAGAGGTCATAAACCCTAAGATGTCTGTGACCCTAGAAGGAGCTTTCCCACTGTACCCATTTATGTGGAACCTGGGGAAGCTGAGTCTGAAGCAGACAAGCAATGGATGCAACCAGCGGCAGTGGAGGGAAGGGGAAGGGAGTTGGGCTTGGGGAAAGGGGAAACATGTAGCTGGAGTTGGAAGCAAGATGTAAAAGTACCAGTAAGCCACAAGCCATGTGGCAACTTATAGATTAATAGAAATGGGTTAATTTAAGATAAAAGAACTAGATAGCAAAAAGACTGCCATGACCATATGGTTTATAAGTAATACAAGTCTCTGTGTGTTTGCTTGGGTCTGAGCAGCTGCAGGAGCTGGGTGGACACAGGAAAACTCCAGCTACAGAAAGAGCTTAAAGAGAGGAATCATGGGAAGCGCTACGGGCAGCAGAGCAGCTCAGTGTTAAATCCTGCTGCTGTCAGAGTCACTAACAGACTCCTTTGCTTGTGTCTCCTCTCAAGGGCTGAAGAAGAGGCCTGGGTCCATGGTTCATAAACCATGGGTCTCAGTTTGGCCTGGTGTGGTCTACAGGCCACAGGAGGGAGCCAGGCCAGAATTCCACAAAGCTATGTACCCGAAACAACATTGTTATGTATCAACCACCTCAAGCAACTCGGACACCAGCGGTTTATCCCTCCTCTCCCTGCAGTGTGAGCTGTTAGCTCCCCAACTTAAGGTCATAGTTGTCCCAGCACTATGGCTGGACAGAGAAGTCAGCCACCTGGCCACCCTCTTTGAAAGAGCTAGCCGGTCACCTTCTGCAATCCCCATTCTAGAGCCTCGTGTTCCACATGACTTGGGGTCTTCATCAACTCATCTCCTAACTTGTCAATGACCAGATGGAAAGAATTACATGGACTGTGTAAGCCCAGGAGGTAAGGTGGCACAGGAAGAGGGGAGACGACAGAAGGAGAGAGGTGTGTGGGACATGTCAAGGAGAAGAAAATTAGTAAGAGAGTGAGGAAGAAAGAGCATGAAGCTGGGTGAAGAGGGAGGAGAGTCTGCCCATAGGAAATTCCAGTTCCAGTCAGGCAGCTGAGAAGAAAGGATGGGCATGTAGGGTAGGGACAGTGACCTTGGACTGGCATGATCAGGAGCAAACTGCCTGAAGAGGAGAGTTGGGGCGGTGGTGGGATATGCCTTTAATCCCAGCACTCAAGAGGCAGAAGCTGGAGGATCTCTGTGAGTTCAAAGCCACCCTGGACTACAAGAGATTGACTCAGTCTAGGAGAGAAAACAGAGCCAGGCAGTGGTGACACACACCTTTAATCCCAGTACTGGGAAGCATACATGCTTTTAATCCCAGGAAGTGATGGCTGGGCAGAGAAAGATATATAAGGCATGAGGAAACAGAAACTAGAGCCCTTTTCCGTCTGAAGAGTTCTAGAGTTAAGACTTGGCAGTGGCTTGTTCCTTTGTCTCTCTGATCTTTCAGCATTTACCCCAATATATGACTCTGGTGGGGTTTTTTTCCCCCCGAGACAGGGTTTTTTTCTGTAGCTTTGTATCCTTCCTGAATCTCTTTCTGTATCCCGGGCTGGGCTCAAACTCACAGAGATCCACCTGCCTCTGCCTCCCAAGTGATGAGATTAAAGGCATGAGCCACCACCACCGATTGACTCTGGGTTGGTTTTTTGTTGTTGTTGTTGTTGTTTGTTTTTTTTTTTTTTTATTAAAAGACCTTTTAGAAATTTGTGTTACACTGTAGGACATGGGTTCCCAGGAGAAGAGTGTGCCTTCCTGGAGAATTCAAGCCAAACCCTTACCAGGAGCCCCTTTCTTTCTCTGCTCTAATCAGTCTTGGGCTGCTCTGGTAATGTCTGTTCTTTTCTTCACAGCCTTCTTCTACTAAGTCGCCCATCGTGCTGTTCCTCTGTCTCAGAAATCCAGAAACTGGTGTCATAGCTATGTCCCAGTGAGTGATTCTTTTTTATTTATCTAAAATTGCAGGACTTTTCTGTCTACTGGGAAAAGATAAGTAGGGTTTGAGAGGGCTGTGGAACATCACTGTTGGACAAGGCCAGCATCCTTGGATTACTTTGTGTCCAGTGTCCACATTCGGGGTCAGGTTTAGAAGGAAACATTCATGTCATGGAGCTACAAGATGTCAGCCAGTGGTATTGTGTGCATTCTTGCTGACTGAGGTGTCTTTAGGGTCCTCATGGTCACCATGCAGGTTGTGAACAGCACTCTGAGTCAGCAGAGGCTGCCTAGCAGACAGGGACTCCAGGGCTCTTGTCTGAGGGATCATTTAGATCAGTTCTCAACCTTCCCAGAGCTGCAGCCCTTTACTACAATTCCTCATGTTGTGGTGTCCCCAAACACAAAATTATTTTGGTTGCCACTTCATAAGTAATTTTCCTAGTTATGAATCATAATGTAAAAGGGCAAGCTCTATGTGACTCTTACATCATTATTTAATTCCTGTCATGGTTATGTAGAATGCAGGGGTGGACAGAGAATTCAGGTTGAGTGCCATGGAAGCAGAGAGCCTGAGGCATATGTCTGGCCACCTCTCCTCAAAGCAAAGGCTGTGTAGCCAGGGCCAACGTGAGAGAAACATGTCCCTCACAGACATAGTTACAGACTCCATTAGGGACACCATACAGTGAGCCAGGCTACTTCCTTTCAAAGCCTCAAAGGCACCAAGCCTCATCTCTCCTGGGGTCTTTGCTCAGGAAAGCATGTAAACACTTCTCTGCCTCTTTCATCTTAATACAAGTCAAGCAACATTTTTTTTTTTTTTTTTTTGCCAAACTTCCAGATACTCCAGGCTGCTCACCATGGCAGGAAATGAATAATAACCTGCTGTGGGATGGTCTGTATGTCAAATTGTTCTGATTGGCCAATAAATAAAACACTGATTGGCCAGTGGCCAGGCAGGAAGTAGGTGGGACAAGGAGAGAGGAGAATTCTGGGAAGCGGAAGGCTGAGGCAGAGAGACACTGCCAGCTGCTGCCATGACCAGCAGCATGTGAAGACGCCGGTAAGCCACCAGCCACGTGGCAAGGTATAGATTTATGGAAATGGATTAATTTAAGCTATAAGATGTAGCAGAATTCTTAAAAGTTCTTATTAATAAAATCAAACCCGAGGCCAGTTATTGGGGTCCATGCTGCTAGATCAGAGAGACAGAACAAGCCACAGCTAACCTCACCTGGCTAGATCCTCAGCTGGTCATGTTTCCTCAGACTGGAAGCTTCTGTGTCCTCATCCAGAATGAATCTCAGCTGAACTGTGCTGCTCGAAAGCCTGAAGCTTAACCAGCCACATGCTTAACCAGCCAAATGCTTAACCAGCCAAATGCTTAACCAGCCAAATGCCTCTAGTTTCTGGTCCTCCTGCCTTATATATCTTCCTGCTTTCTCCCACCACTCCCTGGGATTAAAGGCTGGCTTTCTGGGATTAAAGGTGTGTGTCACCATGCTTGGCTATTTCCAATGTGGCCTTGAACTCACAGAGATCCAGAGGGATTTCTATCTCTGGAATGCTAGGATTAAAGGTGTGAGTGCCACCATTTTCTAGCCTTTGTATCTAGTGGCTGTCTGTTCTCTGACCCCAGATAAATTTATTAGAGTACACAATATTTTGGGGAACACAATACCACCACATTTCCTCTCTTTTTGTCTAAAATTAAAAAAGCTTATAACTAATACAAGAAAAACTATCTTCAATAAGTATATGCAATATACAGTCAAGATTACATTAACAATGTCTAGTCCATTAAACATTTGACAGATCCAGACAAAAAACTCCATTATATATATATTAACAATGTCCAGTCCAGTAACATCTGATAAACTCAGACCAAAAAATTTTCATTACTTATCTTATTTAAAACAAGTAGTTCCTTTTTAAAAGTAGATTCCATAATCTCCCTTTTTATCTTATTATATCCATATTCTCTCTTGTTTCTTTTCATAATACATTCAGTAGTCTACCTTTTGTCATTTTTATATCTTCCCCTTTTTCTTCAGTGTAGATTCAATGATCTACCTATTTATCCTATTATTTCTTTATCTTTTTTTCTCAGAGTAGATTCAATGATCTATCTCATATCTTATTCTCTTTTTCTTTTTGCTTTCTATGGGTGAAGATATCTTTAGGGAATCTTGAAAAGAAAATTTTTGAGTTAATTGTCAAGTCCTGTATCATTTGTCCAGTCTCTGCATAAAAGGAAAGTTCAGGGCTTGTTTCAAGTCCTTGTTCAAGTAGTCTGTCAGGCTGGATCATCTCAGCTAGTCCTCTTGAAATTGTTCTGACCAGTTTGTAGTCCAAAGTCAATTTTTCCATGGTGTTAATCGGCTTAATGGCTTTATCATAGTCCATGTGGAATCATCGTTGTAGGATCCTGTCATCTTTTTGAAGATTTCAAAGTCACTGTTAGGCATGGTCATGGTTTCCTGCAGACTTTTTTTTTTTTTTTTTTTTTTTTTTTTTTTGCGTCCTCTCTGGTTTGGAGCAATCACAGTCTGATAAATGTCTGTCTCTCGGAACCATGAACATTCTTCCCTAGAACAGAAAATCTTCACAATAATTTCTCCCCACCATTTATCTTGCCAAACTTTTCCAAACTGACCTTTGCTGATGCTTTCTTGTAACACGATGGTCCTGGCAATTCTTCTCTGAACCAGCAGCAGTAAACCCTTCATCCCTGGTAGCAGCAGCATCGCAGTCACCAACACGATGAGAAGGAGCTGGCAACGTGGAGCAGTAGCCACTGCTTTCATGGTCCCACCACTGTTTGTGGTTCAGTCCAGGCCAAAGCTTCTCCCAAGCCTACTAGCCTGGCCTCAAACTCAGGATCTTCCTGCCTCTGTCTCCTTCAGCAAATCCTACTGGCATGTGCCACCACAAGCGGCTGAGTGTAGCTTGGGCCTGAGCTGGGGCTCACAAGGCCACAGGAAAACAGCTTTTTCATGAATTCGTAACACGAACGTTGGGCGCCAGATGTAGCAGGAATCTTAAAAGTTCTTATTAATAAAATCAAACCCGAGGCCAGTTATTGGGGTCCATGCTGCTAGATCAGAGAGACAGAACAAGCCACAGCTAACCTCACCTGGCCAGATCCTCAGCTGGTCATGTTTCCTCAGACTGGAAGCTTCTGTGTCCTCATCCAGAATGAATCTCAGCTGAACTGTGCTGCTCGAAAGCCTGAAGCTTAACCAGCCACATGCTTAACCAGCCAAATGCTTAACCAGCCAAATGCCTCTAGTTTCTGGTCCTCCTGCCTTATATATCTTCCTGCTTTCTCCCACCACTCCCTGGGATTAAAGGCTGGCTTTCTGGGATTAAAGGTGTGTGTCACCATGCTTGGCTATTTCCAATGTGGCCTTGAACTCACAGAGATCCAGAGAGATTTCTATCTCTGGAATGCTAGGATTAAAGGTGTGAGTGCTACCATTTTCTAGCCTTTGTATCTAGTGGCTGTCTGTTCTCTGACCCCAGATAAATTTATTAGAGTACACAATATTTTGGGGAACACAATACCACCACAATAAGAACAGTTAACAAGAAGCCTGCCACGGCCATACAGTTTGTAAGCAATATAAGTCTCTGTGTTTACTTGGTTGGGTCTGAGCGGCTGTGGGACTGGCGGGTGACAGAGATTTGTCCTGACTGTGGGCAAGGCAGGAAAACTCTAGCTACAATAACCTTTGGTCCTTTTAGTTTGCAGGCTATCATAAGTCCTGAAAACTCCGTAATACAGGGAACATACTCAACCACAAGCTTTTCATGCTTTACCTATGGGCTGCAACAGGGGATTGGCCACCACATAGGGTCAATGATCCATTTGCTCTGTGGACTCCATTAGGCTCTGAAGGGATATCATGGGATGAGAATCTAGCCATCCAAGTGCCCTCCTAGTGGCAGGGATGATAACTCACCAAACCAAGTGCTGGGTCTTCCAACATGGGGCCATGAGCTCAGAACCAGCTACCACGTGAAAGCCTTGCATGCCAGTGTGAGCATATAATCTCACCTCTGTGGAGATGGAAGGGAACAGTCCCCTTTTGAGTCTTGTACAGATGGTCTAGACTTATTGACAACCTCCTGCTTCAAGGAGAGTGTCTCAGAAAACAAGGTAACCATGCCACTTGAGACCCCCTCCTCCTCACACATGAGTGAACACATGCAAGTGCTCCAGAACTCACATATCAACACATACACATATACCTAGACACACACTGAACAGATGGGAAGCATGAAGAAAAGGAAGTAGAAAAAGACATCAATGAAGTTTTTCATCTGTCATCAATGATTGTTTTTATGTGTAGGATCTATTTCCCAACCAGCAATAACTGTGACTTTGTCCAACAGCATTCAAGTGAAGGCTCCTGTATAACTGTGGTTTCAATGTAATTTTTGTCTCCTCAGATGAGTCTGCTGAAAACCACATGTGTGGCTGGAATCCATGAAGAATAGGAGGGTAAACCCTTGTCAGCTGCCTCTGTGGGACTGTCACAGAGCCGCAGCTCTTAGCTTTGTGTGGGAGCCTTTGCCACAGTGACTCAGTACTGTGGACCCTATGGCTCATTTCTGCTTGTTGTGGACACATCAGGACTACATATGAAACTGGAGCAGTGGTGCACTCTCCATAGTTGGAACAAGATTTCCCAGGCCTGATATGGAAATTCTTTTACTTTATTAAATGCTCACTTGATTTTTATCCTGACCCATCTCTTCTCTTTGAAAGCAATCAATGATATCCAGTTGCAAGTGAATTGAAATATTGCAGTACAACTCCTCAGTCAGCATTTTCTAGTCCTGTGTACTCTTCACAGTGGCATGTACTTTCTGGAGTTATTCCACACCAAAGCTTTGGCATTGACACTTCTAGCAACTCTTTGATTAGGGCACCTATGTCTTACTGTAGCTGTTTCTGAAGCCCAGCGACATGACATGTCAAGTCTGTAGCACAAGGATACACTATGCCTCTTGACTGTATTAACATGGGTAGTCCAGCAAGGAGCTAGAAAGGCCTTCTGTGCTTTGGGTCACATGGTCACAGGGCTTTGATTGGTGGGAACAAAACAGACATTTTTGTCTGGGAAATGGGAAAATGAAAAGGAGACTTCAAGGGATATAAAAGTGCCAACCACAGAGGAAAACATTTATAGGTCAATAAAACAGCCAGAGGCCAGAGAAGGTGCCTCAGTTCAGATGTCCCTGCCTCAGCATCCAATTGTCAGCACAGACCTGCCTCAGGGAATTGAGAGATACAAAAACTGTAAGAACAACTAGGGAAAACATGAAAACCAAAGCAAGCACATTTAGGACTTCATCTCACATGGTTCCTAAGGCCTCCTGAGGTGACTCAGGCCACAGACATCTACACAGACCCAGCTGTAGCTGAACCATGGACCCAGACATGGCCTTCAGCAGCAGCTTGTGCCTGGTCAACATCCTGGCTCTGTGTAGAGAGACTGGCCACTCAGGTGGGAATGTTTGTAGCCTTGACGTTGGGCCTCTATGTGACCTTTGGTGGCAATGCTGGACCTGGACTTCAGCACAGACTGCAGCCGTGATAGAACCATGGACCCCGACATAGTTCTTGATAGTGGTCTGGATACCACCATTGTTCCAGCAGCAGTTTGGCCTTGTGACACCAACATGGCCCTCGATCTTGGGTGTCTGCATGACCTTCAATGGTAACAGGTGCATCAGACATTAGCACAGACCCTGGCTGCATAGGGCTATGGACCCTGACATGGCCCTCAGCTGCAGCTCTGGCCTGGATGTCACCATGACATTGAGTAGCAAGCTCAGGCTGCTCAGATCTGGATACATCCTGACCTTTGGACACTAACCTGGACACAGGTGGCTGATCTGACCCTGGGCATCCTCATGGCACTTGGTAGCAACAGGAGCCACATACGTCAATCCAGACCCTGGCTGCTATAGGGCCATGGACCCAGACATGGCTCTCAGCAGCAGCCTAGGCCCAGATGACACCATGGTCCCAGGTGGCAGCCCAGTCCACCCATGCCTGTATGGCCCCTGCTGTGACGTGGCCCTCAGACTCTAATCAAGTCTCAGGGTTTAGCCTACATCCCAGGCCCTAGTGGCAACCTGGGCCACAGAAACCCCAGCTGCAGTTGGGCCATAGACCCAGACTTGGCCTCAGGCAGCAACTTGGTCTGGGTGACATTCTAGCTCCAAGTAGTAGCCCTGGGTCAGGATGGCTCTGGTACAGTATGGCCCCTGGACACAAACAAGGCCCCAGGCTATGGCCCCAGGCTTCATGTGTCCCCTATAGGCACTGCCACAGTGGCAGCATGACTGGTGGACCCAAACACAGACCTAGGATGTGGCTCAGGCCACTGGAACCAGTATAGCACTCGATGGCAATAGGAGCCACAGACATCATCAACACAGACCCTGGCTACTGTAGGACCAGGGACACCAATAAGGTCCTTGAGAGCAGCCTGGACCGGGCATCATGGCACTGGGTGACAAGCAGACCTGCCTCTCAGTCTACTCACTTCTCTCACCGTGGATATAGGTGGCAAGCAGGCCTCCAATGTCTGCCCACTCCTCACCGTCTTCATTTCATCCTTTCTGAGTCTTTCCATAGTGCCTAAACCATTCCATTTCTCTATCTCTTCCATTTTTCCACCACATATTTCCTGGTTGAAAATGAAGATGTTGGTCAGTTGCTCTTTGCAACTCTGGATAAATTAACAAAGGATGGGAATGAGCTTTGTGTTAACCAACCACTAGCATCTCAGAATAAGTTGAAGGACAACAATAATATCAGTGACTGGCTCCAGATATGCATAAAAGGTCTCAAGGTTTCTAAGTGTGCCCTGGGAGAGAATCTTCTGTCTAGCAGTCACAGAGCTCAAGCTTCAGAAAATCAAAGAGAAGCCCTCATTATAAGGTTGGCTGAATTACAGCAAAAATTCCAGTCCCAGCTTCAGAGGGTGTCAGCAGTTAAAGAAAGGGCATTAACTGGTAAAGAATGGAATCCTGTAACTTGCTACAGGGAAGTGTGGGAGGACTCTCTTAGGGCTGAGAAGTGTGAACTCTCAGGTTCTCAAGGGTTTGTCTCACCTGGGTCAGCAATCACTCTGCCTTCACCCACCACCCCTTGAAATATTACTATTTTCGCCTATGATTGAGGAAGTTAATTCTTCACTGTCTGCTAAATCAGCTGTGACTTTCTCTGAAGGAAATGCCACACGACACAATACTGATGATGTCCCCCAGGGTCACCAATAGTTGCTCTAGACCTACAACCAGACTGAAGGCAAAGCAGGCTCCTAAGGGGAGGTAGAAAGTGTAGTTCATGACAGTGGGCCCATGATCATGAAATCCACTGGTCTTACCATGTTCTCCATTATCCTGAAGGAGCTGGCCTGATAGAAAGATGGAATGGTCTTTTGAAGATATGGTTACAGCACCAATTAGGTGGCCGCAGTATGGAGGGCTGAGGCAGGGCTCTCTAGGTATTATATGCTTTGAATCAGCATCCAATATATGGTGCAGTTTCTCCCATAGCCAGGATCCATGGGTCCAGGAATCAAG
>NC_051067.1:52128720-52164720 GCF_004664715.2 Peromyscus leucopus
CTAGATTACCACAAGGAAATTAGATTGCTTTGCCACAATGGAGGCAAGAAAGATTATGTCTGGAATGCAGGAGATCCTTCAGGGTGCCTCTTGATGCTACCCTGTCCTGTGATTAAAGTCAATAGGAAACCACAATTGCCTGTCCAGAAGACTGACAAAGGGCACAGACCCATCAGGAATGAAGGTTTGTGTCACTCCCCCAGGAAGGAGCCAAAACCTACTGAGGTTCTTACTGAGGGTAGAGGAAATACAGAACAGAATAGGAAGGAAACATTCATATCAATTATAGTCCTCATTTCTGAAACTTTGTGAAACTGTGAAGGTCAAGCCTAGATTGCCGCGAGGAACCCAGAAATGAAGGAAGTGCCAGAGCCATGGGATACATGCTGAGGAGAGCTGCTAACACGGAGTGGAAACAGCCCATGAGAAAGAAGTGTGTTATAGTCAACAAAGCTGGAAGAAGTTGGAGATGTGAAGAGTGTTTTGACATCAGACATGGAGATGCAGAGTTTGGAGTTTTTTGCCCAGATGGTTTTCAGTTTTGCTTTGGTCCAATGCTTCCTCACTGTACTCCCTTTTGGAAAGGTAATATATATCTGGTGCCATTATATGTTGGAAGTTTGTGATCTGCTTTTTAAATTTGATTTTATAGGGATTATAGTTAAGAGATTGCATGAGTCTCAGAAGAGACTTTGAACTTCGGATTTTTAAATGAGTTTGAGACTGCTATAAACCATGGGGCCTTTTGAAGTTGGACTGAATGCATTTTGCATTGATATATATATGTATGTATATGTATATATATGTATGATATATACATATATATCATATATATGTATATATATGTACATATATATATACACACACACACACACACACACACACACACACACACACACACACACACACACACACACGTCTATGGGCTCCAGGGAGTGGAATGTGATGGTTTGAATAACAATGGTCCCAATAGGTTCGTAGGGAGTAAGAACTGTGGCCTTGTTAGAGTAGGCGTGGCTTTGTTGGAGGAGAGTGCACCACAGGGGTGAGCTTTGTGGTCTCTGAAGCTCAAGCCAGGCCTAGTGACTCACTATCTCTCCTGCTGCCTAAAGATCCAGGGGTAGAGCTCCCAGCTCCTTCTCCAGTGCCATGTCTGCCTGCATGCCACGTTTCCCTCCATGATGATAATGGACCAAACATTTGAACATATCAGGTCTTTTAGTTAATCTTGATTAATACAACAGACATAGATTGTCTATTCTTTCAAGAGGATGTGAGAACTCCTCCAGGATATAGAATCGATTGCTTTGCAATTTAAGTGTGAAAGATTTTTAAAGGACAGATGTCATACAATGTGCCTCAAATACACACCAACTGGTTATCCAACCCAAAGGATCAGCCCTGAAATATACGTAGGAGCAACAATGTACAGACTGAGCAGGTTGTATATAGGAATATATATGTATTACATGTACATTTGTGTATGTAATAGTAATTAATAAAAAAAGAAGCTATGAATTTGAAAGGGGTCAAGTAAGGTTATATGGTAGATTTGAATGGGGGAAATAGAAAGGGGAAATGATGTAATTATAGGGTAATCTCAACAAATAAGAAATATTTTTAAAAAATATATGCTGGAATTAAATGCAGATGTCTACTTCTGTACCTTGAAATATGTTTTCTGTTTCTGTGTTTAGACACATGCTTAGAAAACAATGTGTGAAAAATGCTCATGATTGTCATTTGAAGTCAAGAAGAGGTGTGTGTAATACATTGATGTAAGATTAAGTTATTTCTAAATAAAAATCAAAAAATAAAACTATGTCTCCCGTGGAACCAAGTTGGAATCAAAGCACAGTAAACAACAGAGGACCCACAAGGGGAAACTGAGTAACACAAAGGAAACAGAAACCATTGGTTCAAAACACACACACACACACACACACACACACACACACACACATATGAGCACACAATAACTAATACTGGTCTTAGCATCAAGGCTTTCCTCTGAGGGAGTGTCTTGAGCCCTCTGAAAATGCTAATGGCAAACTGCGGTCGACAGTGTAGGTGAGAGGTTTAGAGAGACAAGCAGGATAAGGGTGAAGCAGAACACAAAGCCTGTGTAGATGACAACATGACCCTCAGACATGCTGTGATTTATAGATGAGGAGATTGCTGTAAGTTTCCACAGGACAGGTGATGTCATTTTCAGGAATGAGTCAGGTTCAGGACTCCAGGGACAGCCCCAGGTAGACTTGGGATGGATGTTTAGTATTAAATGTGTTGTGTGAGATATGGCCCCTGCATGTACGGGTATGTTCAATTTATAATGCCATTGTTTCATAAGCCTCTGTTTAACCTGGAAACAATCTGTGCATGGTAGGGAGGCTGTTTTAAATGGGTGTGTCATACAACTCCTGCTCTATCCTCTCAGTGTTCTTAGTGCTGTGAGAACAGGACTAGGGTGGAGTACTTGAGCCTTCCTGTGTCTGGCTTGGATAAAATGGACACAGGACTCTGTATATCCCATATGCAGAATTATTCTTTTCCATGCTGAAGCTAGGGGAGTTATTGGATCAACAGTCTACATAAGGATGTCTTGTATTGTGAGGTAATGGCAGGAGAATTCTTCATGATAGCCAGTAATGCATGTGCCTCACCTACTGTAGGCTGGACAGGCAACCCCACCACTAGGACATGAAAGACTTAGTAAGAAAGAAGACCAGATAGAGATACTGGGTTGCCACTTAGACAATACCTGTTGCTTTGTGTTTGCTGAGTATTTCCTGGCTTATGAAGGTCATGTGACTTACAATTTGCAATGCATTGATTGTTTCTGGTTCCTTCTGGAACTGGTTGACAGTGTACAGGTCTATGTTTATGATTATTTGCTAGATATTACATAGTACATGGATTCTAAATTCTAATCAGATGAAAAAAATTATTCTGACTCAAGCAGAGGAACCATATGTGTGACAATTGTGAACATGGACTCCATGCTCAGCTGGCTGCTAGGACCTAGCATGCTGCTAGGTTCCATCCTGACCAGTTGCTGAATCCTTTCCAGGCATTATTTGGTGTGTGTGTGTGTGTGTGTGTGTGTGTGTGTGTGTGTGTGTGTGTGTGTGTGTGTGTTTGACCTATGTGTTCATTCCTGTGTATACTTGTTCATGAATCCATAAATCAACCTCAAAATTCTCTTCTCTTTGGCCTTCCAAGTTGATTTTTGAGAAACAGTCTCTCATCAATTGTGGAGCTCTTCAGTTCTCCTAGACTCCTTCTTGAGAATCACAAGAGTGGGAATTACCACTGTGTGCTAGTGCAGCCAGAACTGTGTGGATGCTGCCACAAGAACATAGGTCTTCATTGTTTTCTGACAAGTGCTTTGCCGATGGAGATATCTCCCCAGCACGGCCCCTAGTTCCAGTTTCTTAATCTCAATGTTCACCATGAATGTTACTCTGTATCGCTCTTATGAGCTGGATGTTCCTCAGAATGTGGAAGTCTATTCCCCAGGGCAGAGGTTAAGTGATGCCTGTCCATCTGTGTTGATGTGCTTTGGCCTGTGCACTGACCATAAGATGATGACCCAAGATGAAGAACACTAAGAAATTTCATGCCCAGTGGTCAGAACTGTCATCAAAATGCTAGAGGTTTAGCTGTGTGGAGTTAGCACAACTCCTGGCCTTCTCATTGTTACCAGGAATTGTCTCTTCTGAGACTCAGAGGGAGCTCTGTCCCTTGTCTCTCTGAGCTTTGGGAATTGCAGGTGACCATGATGTCCACTGATACTTCTCCTCCTGTGATACTATTTCTCCATATTTTGACTTCTTTCTTGGTGTATCTGTCTACTATGTGAGACCCTCACTACACACAAGTTGAGAGCATCTACAGTGATCCCAACTCCAGAGCAGATCCCTTCTACCACTACCTGACACCAGTTTCTCTATAACACTTGTAAAATGGGTTCAGGATGCACCTCAGTCATTGAGTGTTGCCCCATCATGCTACAGTATCTGATATAGAGTGTAGCACTGTACAGATGGAAGAGGAAGGCCAATACCTGTAATGTCAGCTCTTGGGCAGTGGAGGCAGAAGGAACATCGATGTTTGAGGTCACGTTTAGATACACAAGGCATTTAGATACACAAGCTGCAAAATGGGCTGAATAATGAGGCCCTGTCTCAAACAATCAAAAATAAAAATATTGAGAGGGGTTGGAGAGATGGCTCAGTGGTTAAGAGCACTAATTCCTTGTCCAGAGTATCAGGGTTCAATACCAAGCACCCCCATGGCAGATTAAAGTATCTGTAATTCCAGTTCAGGGGACCTGACAACATCCATGTCAAAACATCAATGGACATAAAATAATAAAAACTCTGCAATTAAAAATATGTACCGTGAGAGAGACAAATCTGTCCACAAAAGTTCTATTGATCTTTTATGATTTCTCTCCTCTCTCCTCTCTCTTGTGTGTGTGTGTGTGTGTGTGTGTGTGTGTGTGTGTGTGTGTGTGTGGGCATGTGCACATGCGTCCTGTCTATGTTTCTAATACTTGTGTGCAGATGCACTTGTGTTCCTGTGTACACATATATTCATTTGGTGTGTGTCATGTGAAGCCACAGGACACCTCAGAGGTTGTTCCTCAGACACATTCACCTTGTTTATTTTGAGACTGAGTCATTCATTTATTTCAGGTCTCAGAGATTGTGCTAGCCTGGCTGGATTGGCAGTGAGACCCAGGACTCATCAGATCTCTCTCTTCCCAGTGGTGGGATTGAAGCCCATGTCACCACACCTGTTTGTTAAAGGAGGGGGTGGAAGTCAGGCCTCACGCTTGCCTACCACGCAGTGCACAGACAAGAGTCTGGTAGGCATTTTTGCTTTTTTTGTTTTTTTGTTTTGTTTTGTTTTGTTTTTGTTTGGTTTTTGGCTTTTCAAGAAATGGTTTCTCTGTGTAACAGGCCTTGCTATCCTGGAACTCATATTGAAGACCAAGCTGATCTTGAACTCACAGAGATCCACCTGCCTCTGCCTCCTAAATGTGCTTGCTTTGGTTTTCATGTTTTCCCTAGTTGTTCTTACAGTTTTTGTATCTCTCAATTTCCTGAGGCAGGTCTGTGCTGACAATTGGATGCTGAGGCAGGGACATCTGAACTGAGGCACCTTCTCTGGCCTCTGGCTATTTTATTGACCTATAAATGTTTTCCTCTGTGGTTGGCACTTTTATATCCCTTGAAGTCTCCTTTTCATTTTCCCATTTCCCAGACAAAAATGTCTGTTTTGTTCCCACCAATCAAAGCCCTGTGACCATGTGATCCAAAGCACAGAAGGCCTTTCTAGCTCCTTGCTGGACTACCCATGTTAATACAGTCAAGAGGCATTGTGTATCCTTGTGCTACAGACTTGACATGCCATGTCGCTGGGCTTCAGAATCAGCTACAGTAAGACTTAGGTGCCCTAACCAAAGAGGTGCTAGAAGTGTCAATGCCAAAGCTTTGGTGTGGAATAACTCCAGAAAGTACATGCCACCGTGAAGAGTACACAGGACTAGAAAATGTTGACTGAAGAGTTGTGCTGCAATATTTCAATTCACTTGCAACTGGATATCATTGATTGCTTTCGAGGAGAAGAGATGGGTCAGGATAAAAATCAAGTGAGCATTTAATAAAGTAAAAGAATTTCCATATCAGGCCTGGGAAATCTTGTTCCAACTATGGAGAGTGCACCACTGCTCCAGTTTCATATGTAGTCCTGATGTGTCCACAACAAGCAGAAATGAGCCATAGGGTCCACAGTACTGAGTCACTGTGGCAAAGGCTCCCACACAAAGCTAAGAGCTGTCATTCTGTGACAGTCCCACAGAGGCAGCTGACAAGGGTTTACCCTCCTATTCTTCATGGATTCCAGCCACACATGTGGTTTTCAGCAGACTCATCTGAGGAGACAAAAATTACATTGAAACCACAGTTATACAGGAGCCTTCACTTGAATGCTGTTGGACAAAGTCACAGTTATTGCTGGTTGGGAAATAGATCCCACACAAAAGAACAATTATTGATGTATCCAACCGTCTTATAAATAAGAAACACAGAAAAAATGTAAAAGAGAAAGCCGAGAGGTCAGAGCTCAGAGCTAAAATCTCACCCTTCCTCCTGCTGTCCCAGCTTCGCGAAAAGAGACCTACTTCCTGTCGGTTCGTTTTTTTATAGTATGTTGTTCTGCCTTCTCATTGGTTGTAAACCCAAACACATGACTGCCTCATCACTGTCTGAATGTACAGCCCCCTAGGTCTTAAAGGCATATGTCTCCAATGCTGACTATATCCCTGAACACACAGAGATCTTATGGGATTAAAGGCATGTGCCACCACCGCCACACTCTTGCTATGGCTCTAATAGCTCTGACCCTGAACACACAGATATCTATGGGATTAAAGGCGTGTGCCACCACCGCCACACTCTTGCTATGGCTCTAATAGCTCTGACCCCCGGACAACTTTATTTATTAACATACAATCAAAATAATAATTCAGTACAATTAGATTACCACCACATTTCCCCTTTTCTATTTTAATAAAAAGAAAAAGAAAGCAAAAGGTTATAACTAACAATAGAAAAACTATATACAAAAGTACAATAACTATATACAATATATACAAGTAATAAATACCTAAACAGGTATTTGACAAATCAGAGAAAATAATTCCATTATCTATCCTATTTTGGTAAATCCAAGATGTATCTAATGCACTTTCTATCCTTATTAATTTTCAACTATAATTAACTAATCTTCAACCATAACTAACTAATCTTCAACTCCCTCAGAGACCCAAGAAGGGAATAATTAGCTAACAAAAATAAAAACAGGAAGTGCATGCAAGCAACTTCCAAAAAATTTTGTGAGTTGACAGAAACAGCCAGCTGCCTGGGCAGTCACCTGAGGTTTCTCCACAGTGTTGGGGCATCATCTTCAGCCTATAAGCTTAGTGTATCTGACAGACTCATTTGTGAAGTAGGATGTACACAAGGTCAACAGTTCAACCTCACATTGGGTGAGAGCAGTCCACGTACCAGAAACACCTGAATTCCACTAGTGTCCTGTCATGATTCAGGATTTTAAATTCTGGAAATTGTTGACAGTTTTTTAATTCAGCTGTCCATTCTTCTTGGCTGTGTATATATGGCTTCATCTCAGCATCCCCTTCTTCTCCACATCCCTCTATTGAATGCCACTCTACTTTTGAGAGGCATGATCTTTCAGCTGCTGTTCCATTGTACAACAGAATCCATCGGCCCTCTGCCTGTTAAGCTGCCTTCGAAGAAAAGGGCACCGTACCTTTTCCGGATGTGAAGGCCACTTCAGGGATGGGCCATATTGTCCTGTCCTCAGAAGATGCCTTTTGATAAAGCCATAACCACACTTGTTTTGGCAAGAATCAGTAGTCCCTTGTTTCGTGATCTGTCTGTCCATTTTGTCCTGTTGATTCGAGGATACTTTGCTGTCCAGTGGCTAACTTTTGCCAAAATAAAAGTTGACTCCATATGCAGTTTCTTCAATGCCCATATTTTCTCTGAAGTAGATTAGTACTGCCAGGAGCCGACATGTCTCAAAAAAGAAAAATTTTCTAAGTTATTAAAACATTTTAAATGCCATATTCTATAGATCTCTGAAGGGTTTGAAGATGACCTGTCTAAAACATCTCTGCTCAATTTTTAAAACATATCTAATATGACTAAAAGTTCTATTGTAATGTCTAACTACTAACTTTCATTTCTTTATATCCTAATAGTTGGTAATAATAACATTCAAGGATCAGAAATTTGCATTACATTGTTAAATGAATGGTATAAATGCAATTAGAAATATACATATAGCATTTTCTAACAATATCAGTTTCAAATTTGTATACAATATAAAACAATTCAATCCAATGTAAAGTATTTAAAACTAGTAATTGTCTTTTTCTTTTCTTTCTTTCTCTCTTTTTTTAAACAAGAACCTTAAATCTAATCTCCTTTGCTTAGCCTTTTTCCTAACCCTTGACAATAACTTGTAACCAACCCCCCTAAATACTGAAAATTATCCCAGACCCAAAACCCATTAAAAAGACCAAAAAAACCACCCGCCCCACACCACCTCTTTGGGAATGTGGGCGTTGTATTCTTAAAATTGCTTCCTGCTGGGTATGGGCGAAGTTTTCTTTATCCTGAAAGAAAAATTTTAGGTTAATTGTCAAATTCTAGGAGAGGTAACTATATCCTTCATTATCCAGTCTGTGTATAATGCCAAAGTTCAGGGTTTATCTCAAGTCCTTATTCAAGTAGTCTTTGAGACTGGATCATCTCAGCTAGTCATCTCAAAATTGCTCTGAGCACCTTGTAGTTCAAAGCTGATCTGTGGATGATGTTTGTCAGCTTAATGATATTATTATTGTCCACGTGGAATTGTTGTTGTTGTGGGGCCTCATCTTCTTTCTGGAGACTTCAGTTGATGTTAGGCCTGGCCGTGATTTCCTGCAGAAAACTGATAAGAGACTCGAACACAAAAACATATACATGCAGCTAGCCTTTTTTCTAGAATTAGTTAGTACTCTATGTGACCATTCATATCTTAACAAAGTTTAAAATGTATATATATATTAATCTTGTAAATTTTGATATAAAATTTATACTTTGAGAAAAGTTTAAAGAATCAGAATAGAATCAAAGAGTTGAGATTAGTAATAGAATAGTCCCTTAATTAATTTTGCTTTTGTCCTGTACCATAGCAGAAGATGGCTCTTATTCTGGCATGATACAGGGAGTTTGCATTTTCCTTTTAACAACATGCTTGATTTTAAAGAAGGAGAGAGCCATTCTCCAACTCCAAAGTCAGCTTTAAATTTTAATTGAACTGGACTATTAGAAAACCAATAGTGTTAAATCTTTAGAGAAAAGCAGAAACAAACATTTAGGAAGACATAAAATTTTTTAGATAATATATACCCATACACTGTTTCATTCTGTTTCTTGGGATAGATGATTTGTCCCTTTTCTTCAGTTGTCTCATTTGTCCAGTGTTCTTCAGATTCCTTAACCTTCATTCTCCTAAAAGACAAAAACAAAAACCTTTCCCAAGACTAATTTTGGGGATGTTTCCTTTTGACAAGTTATTATCTGATTAAATGAAAAGGCATGTGTTATTGATACAAGTTAGTTTAAATTGGATGTTCATGCTGGTTGATGAACTATCACCTCCTCAATTAAGAGGTCTCTCTTGTTCAAATCGAACCTTTATCAATTTTGATGGTACCCACAGCTTATCTTCTCCTGTAGAAACAAAAGCAAAACCTCGTCCCCAATGTAATACATACCCTGGTTTCCATTCTGAGGTCAGCACATCCTTAAAGTATATAGGCTGATTTAATTCTGTAGTTTTTTCTATTATCCAATGTCTCTCTGCAGCTGTTGTTCCTTTCTCATTGGCATTCAGAAAATTCAAAGTTAGAAGAGCATTATGCAGTCTATTTCTGGGGGTTTTTGTTACCCATTTCTGTTTATTTAGCATATCCTTTAGAGTTCTGTTTGATCTTTCTATAACTGCTTGACCTGTAGGATTATGTGGTATGCCTGTAATATGCTTTATATTGTAATAAGCAAAAAACTGTTTCATTTTAACAGAGACATATGGTGGAGCATTGTCAGTTTTGATTTGTGCAGGTATACCCATGATGGCCATAACTTCTAGCAAATGAGTGATTACAGAATCAGCTTTTTCAGAACTCAAAGCAGTTGCCCATTGAAATCCTGAATAAGTATCGATAGTGTGGTGTACATATTTCAATTTTCCAAATTCTGCAAAGTGAAACACGTCCATCTGCCAGATCTCATTTCTCTGAGTACCCTTTGGGTTACATCCTGCTGGTAATGGCGTCTGATTGTAGAAGGAACAAGTAGGACATTTCTTTACTATTTCTTTGGCTTGTTGCCAGGTTATGGAAAAATCCTTTTTTAAACCTTTACTATTGACGTGATGTTTTTTATGAAATTCTGAGGCCTCCAGCACATTTCCTATCAATAATTTATCAATCTCATCATTGCCTTGTGCTAGAGGGCCTGGCAGACCAGTATGGGATCGAATGTGAGTTATATATAAAGGATGATTCCTTTTCCTGATTGTATCTTGTAATTGAATAAATAGTGAAGTTAATTCTGAAGCATCAGGGATAAATTCTGCAGTCTCAATATGTAACACCACTCTTTCAGCATACTGAGAGTCAGTTACTATGTTGAGAGGTTCTGAAAAATCCATTAATACCAACAGAATAGCATACAATTCTGATTTTTGAACTGAATTATATGGACTTTGAACCACTTTACTTAAATTTTCTGATTTGTAACCTGCCTTTCCTTCTTTGTTGGCATCTGTATAAAATGTACGAACTCCAGATATGGGTTTTTGCCGTACAATTCGAGGCAAGATCCATTCAGCTCTCTTTATAAGATCAATTCTATTGCTTTTGGGATATTTGCTGTTAATTTCTCCCAAAAAATTACTGCAAGCTCTTTGCCAAGGTTCACTTTCTGTCCATAATTTTTCAATGTCCTCCTTAGTTAATGGTACGACAATTTCTGCTGGGTCTATGCCTGCTAATTGACGAAGTCTCAATTTTCCTTTGTAAATCAAGTCAGAGATTTTTTCCACATAAGTTTTTAATTTTTTATTTGGTTTATTTGGTAAAAATATCCATTCCAATATAATATCTTCCCTCTGCATTAATATTCCAGTAGGAGAACGCCTAGAAGGTAAGATAACCAAAATGCAATCCAGCTTTGGATCAATACGATTCACGTGTCCTTCATGCACTTTCTTTTCTACCAAGGCTAATTCTTTCTCAGCTTCAGGTGATAATTCTCTTGGACTATTAAGTCCTTGTCACCTTCTAAGGTTTTGAACAAATTAGTCAGTTCATCATTTTTTACCCCAACAATAGTTCGTAGATGAGAAATATCTCCAAATAATCTTTGAAAGTCATTAAGAGTCTGTAGTCTATCTCTCCGAATTTGCACCTTTTGGGGTCTAATTTTTTGTAGCTCTATTTTATATCCTAAATAATTAATAGAATCTCCTCTTTGTATCTTTTCAGGAGCAATTTGTAATCCCCAGCAAGGCAAAATTTTCTTTACTTCTTCAAACATTATTTCTAAAGTATCTGCATTTGAGTCAGCTAGTAAAATATCGTCCATGTAATGATAAATTATAGTTTTGGCTCCTTTGTCAAAAACCAGGTGTTCATATGTGCATGGATTAATGTCAGGGTCTTCATTTTGATTCCATTGGTCTGTATGTCGGTTTTTATACTAGTACCAAGCTGTTTTTATTACTATAGCTCTATAGTAGAGTTTGAGGTCAGGGATGGTGATGCCTCCAAAGGTTGCTTTATCGTATAGGATTCTTTTAGCTATCCTGGGTCTTTTGTTTTTCCATATGAAGTTGAGTATTTTTCTTTCCAAGTCTGTGAAGAATTGTGTTGGGATTTTGATGGGGATTGCATTGAATCTGTAGATTGCTTTTGGTAAGATTGCCATTTTTACTATGTTAATCCTATCTATCCATGAGCATGGGAGATCCTTCCATTTTCTGATATCTTCTTCAATTTCTTTCTTTAGAGATTTAAAGTTCTTATCAAAAAGGTCTTTCACTTGTTTAGTTAGTGTTATCCCAAGGTATTTTATATTATTTGTGGCTATTATAAAGGGTGATGTTTCTCTGACTTCTTTCTCAGCCCTTTTATCATTTGTGTATAGGAGGGCTACTGAGTTTTTTGAGTTGATCTTGTATCCTGCCACTTTACTGAAGGAGTTTATCAGCTGTAGGAGTTCCCTGGTAGAGTTTTTGGGGTCACTTATGTATACTATCATATCATCTGCAAATAGTGAAAGTTTGACTTCTTCCTTGCCAATTTGTATCCCTTTGATCTCCTTTTGTTGTCTTATTGCTCTAGCTAGAACTTCTAGTACTATATTGAATAAATATGGGGAGAGTGGACAGCCTTGTCTTGTTCCTGAATTTAGTGGTATCGCTTTGAGTTTCTCTCCATTTAATTTGATGTTTGCTGTTGGCTTGCTATAAATTGCTTTTATTATGTTTAGAAATGTTCCTTGTATTCCTATTCTTTCTAAGACCTTTATCATGAAGGGGTGTTGGATTTTGTCAAAGGCTTTTTCAGCATCTAGGGAGATGATCATGTGGTTTTTTTCTTTCAGTTTGTTTATATGGTGTATTACATTGACTGATTTCTGTATGTTGAACCATCCTTGCATCCCTGGGATGAATCCTACTTGGTCGTGATGGATGATTGTTTTGATGTATTCTTGGATTCTCTACCAGCTCTTCTAAAGCCTGGAGTTTCTCTGTTGTTAAAGGCCATTGCTGGACCCATACAGGCTTGTCTGTTAACCACTTTAAAGGTAGAGCTGTTGGTGTCTTTGGAAGATCATCAGTTATTGTGCCCTGTTCTTGTATAATATGGATGGCTGGTGACCACTCATTAGAACAATATCTTCTAATATTTCTCTGAGTAACATGTGCTAGTTTATGATTTGTTTCTGAGATTGGAGGGATGTTAATCTGAGTATTCCATTGTTGCAACAAGTCTCGACCCCACAGGTTCATAGTTATGTTAGCCACATATGGTTTTAATTTTCCTCTCTGTCCTTCTGGACCTATACATTCGAGCCATCTTGCACTCTGTTTCACCTGAGATAATGTCCCAATTCCTAACAGTTGAACGTTTACCTCCTGAAGAGGCCAAGTTGGATGCCAAAATTCTGGTGCAATTATGGTAACGTCCGCACCTGTGTCTACCAGACCAGACAACAAAACACCATTTATTTTTATCGTTAATTTTGGTCTTTGTTCATTAATAGAAGTTTGCCAAAAAATTTTCTTTATGTTTTCTCTTGAATTTTCTATTCTCTCTGTTTCATCATTCTGACCAGCATGATTTATTCCAATAGGCATTTGGTTATTTAATCGCTCTCCAGAGCAGGCATTTCCTCTATGGCTGCAGGAAAGGTTTGAACTGGATTTGCACTGGGGCCTGCGCGAGGCCCCTCTGGGAGTTTCCTGAAGACTGAGGCAAAGGATTACCCTGTCTGTCCTTTGTTGATCTACATTCATTGGTCCAGTGTTTTCCCTTACCACACCTTCTGCATACTCCAGAAGGAAGGGGCATTCTGTTGCCATTGTTCCTTGAAGAAACATTGTTTCTGGGAATGACCTGTCTACAGTCCCTTTTCAAATGTCCTTGCTTTCCACATCCAAAACATCTAACACTCCTCAAACCTTTTGAAATTACTTCTCCTACCCATGTATCATCATGCTCATCAGCTTCAACATTAATTGTTTTTCTAATCCAATCTTCCATAGGTGCAGATCTTGCCCTTAATGGCCTGATTATTCTTTTGCATGCTGCATTCGCATTCTCAAAGGCCAAAGATTCAATTATTGCCTTACCAGCTTCTGAATCCGAGACCATTCTCTTTACTGCTGAAGCCAGTCTTTGTAAAAAATCTGTAAAAGACTCTTTTGGGCCTTGCTTCACCTTTGTAAATGACTCAGATTTTTTTCCTGGTTCCTCAACTTTGTCCCATGCATTCAAGGCTGCCGTTCGACATAAAATTAGGGTTTGGACATCATATAAACATTGTGTTTGTGCTGAAGCATATTGGCCTTCGCCCATAAGCTGATCCTGGCAAACTTGTATTCCTTTATCCCTCCATTGTTTTTCTATGTTTTTAGCCTCCTCCTTAAACCAAGTCAGAAATTGAAGTCTCTGGCTGGGTTCCAGAACACCTTGTGCAAGGTCCCGCCAGTCCTGTGGTACTATCCTATTATATGTTGACCAAGAGTTTAACATTTGCTTTACATATGGGGAATGCATGCCATAAGATACTATTGCCTCCTTAAACCTTTTTAAATCCAACATTTCAATTGGAGCCCAATTATTTTGTGTAGCCATTTGATCAGGCATCTGCTGTACGGTTACAGGATAAATTAAGGGTGACTGTGTGAAAACAGGCTTTCTTTCTGCAACCTTATGATCCCGACTTGAAACAACTTCACTGTTAATTTCTTCTGTCTGAATTTTTACAGGTTTAACAAGTTCTTCTAAAGCTGTTATCCTGGCACTTAAATTGACTATCTTTTTAAATATTAAAATGTGGATTATTATAGTGATAAGGTGCATAATTCCACCAATACTAATATTATATAGTTGTTCCATTGCCAGACTGCCTAAAATTTCGAACAAAAACCAATTTTCTTCCAATGTACACATAAAAACCATTTGTTTTTTAATGTGGAAAAATTCTCTTTTAGATAGTTTCCTTTAAAATATCTGATATGTTATGACTTACCAAATCTGCGTAGAACAGTAGAAATCCGAGGGGATTTTCAAAGCAGCTACCTAGTGTCCCAGGTGTAAATCCAAAGAGAGAGAGAGAGAGAGAGAGAGAGAGAGAGAGAGAGAGAGCAAGAAAGCGTAGCTGGCTAAAGTTTAAATGCAGCCACCTGTTCCCTCTTGTGCCGAGTCAAGGCTTGGGTCTGGCTTCCTTAAGCTCCGACCACGTGCGTTGGCTTTACAGGCAGGGCCCTGTTCGGCAGGGCAACTCTGAGTTGTTTGTAGCACCGGCTTTAAGCAAGCAGGATTTAAGCAAGCAGCTCACCGATAGTCCAGCCTGAGGTCAAGCAGAACTAGACCCAGGCTAAGAAGCCGCTGCTTGGACTAAGAAGCCGATCGCCGCCAGCCGCCTGCCGCCCTTGTGGGAAAGCGGACCTGCCGCCAAGCCAAGCAGTTTTTAATGGATTCTTGTCACGTTGGGCGCCAGATATTGATGTATCCAACTGTCTTATTAAATAAGAAACACAGAAAAAATGTAAAAGAGAAAGCCGAGAGGTCAGAGCTCAGAGCTAAAATCTCACCCTTCCTCCTGCTGTCCCAGCTTCGCGAAAAGAGACCTACTTCCTGTCGGTTCGTTTTTTTATAGTATGTTGTTCTGCCTTCTCATTGGTTGTAAACCCAAACACATGACTGCCTCATCACTGTCTGAATGTACAGCCCCCTAGGTCTTAAAGGCATATGTCTCCAATGCTGACTATATCCCTGAACACACAGAGATCTTATGGGATTAAAGGCGTGTGCCACCACCGCCACACTCTTGCTATGGCTCTAATAGCTCTGACCCTGAACACACAGATATCTATGGGATTAAAGGCGTGTGCCACCACCGCCACACTCTTGCTATGGCTCTAATAGCTCTGACCCCCGGACAACTTTATTTATTAACATACAATCAAAATAATAATTCAGTACAATTAGATTACCACCACAAACAATCATTGATGACAGATGAAACCTTCATTGATGTCTTTTTCTACTTCCTTTTCTTCATGCTTCCCATCTGTTCAGTGTGTGTCTAGCTACATGTGTATGTGTTGATATGCGAGTTCTGGAGCACTTGCATGGGTTCACTCATGTGTGAGTAGGAGGGGGTCTCAAGTGGCATGGTTACCTTGTTTTCTGAGACACTCTCCTTGAAGCAGGAGGTTGTCAATAAGTCTAGACCATCTGTACAAGACTCAAAAGGGGACTGTTCCCTTCCATCTCCACAGAGGTGGGATTATATGCTCACACTGGCATGCAAGGCTTTCATGTGGTAGCTGGTTCTGAGCTCCTGGCCCCATGTTGGAAGACCCAGCACTTGGTTTGGTGAGTTATCATCCCTGCCACTAGGAGGGCACTTGGATGGCTAGATTCTCATCCCATGATATCCCTTCAGAGCCTAATGGAGTTCACAGAGCAAATGGATCATTGACCCTATGTGGTGGCCAATCCCCTGTTGCAGCCCATAGGTAAAGCATGAAAAGCTTGTGGCTGAATATGTTCCCTGTATTACGGAGTTTTCAGGACTTATGATAGCCTGCAAACTAAAAGGACCAAAGGTTATTATTCATTTCCTGCCATGGTGAGCAGCCTGAAGTATCAGGAAGTTTGGCAAAAAAAAAAAAAAAAAAAAAAAATGTTGCTTGACTTGTGTTAAGATGAAAGAGTCAGAGAAGTGTTCACATGCTTTCCTGAGCAAAGACCCCAGGACAGATGAGGCTTGGTGCCTTTGAGGCTTTGAAAGGAAGTAGCCTGGCTTACTGTATTGTGTCCCTATTGGAGTCTGTAACTATATCTGTGAGGGACATGTTTCTCTCACGTTGGCCCTGGCTACACAGCCTTTGCTTTGAGGAGAGGTGGCCAGACATATGTCTCTGGCTCTCTGCTTCCATGGCACTCAACCTGAATTCTCTGTCCACCTCTGCATTCTACATAACCATGACAGGAATTAGATAATGATGTAAGAGTCACATAGAGTTTGCCCTTTTACATTATGATTCATAACTAGGAAAATTACTTATGAAGTGGCAACCAAAATAATTTTGTGTTTGGGGACACCACAACATGAGGAATTGTAGTAAAGGGCTGCAGCTCTGGGAAGGTTGAGAACTGATCTAAATGATCCCTCAGACAAGAGCCCTGGAGTCCCTGTCTGCTAGGCAGCCTCTGCTGACTCGAGTGCTGTTTACAACCTACATGATGACTATGAGGACCCTAAAGACACCTCAGTCAGCAAGAATGCACACAATACCACTGGCTGACATCTTGTAGCTCCATGACATGAATGTTTCCTTCTAATTCTGACCCTGAGTGTGGACATTGGACACAAAGTAATCCAAGGATGCTGGCCTTGTCCAACAGTGATGTTCCACAGCCCTCTCAAACCCTACTTATCTTTTCCCAGTAGACAGAAAAGTCCTGTAATTTTAGTCAATTAAAGTCAAAGAATCACTCACTGGGACAAAGCTATGACACCAGTTCCTGGACTTCTGAGACAGGGGAACAGCACGATGGGCAACTTAGTGGAAGAAAGCTGTGAAGAAAAGAACAGATATTACCAGAGCAGCCCAAGACTGGTTAGAGCAGAGAGAGAAAGGGGCTCCTGGTAAGGGTTTGGCTTGAACTCTCCAAGAAGGCTCACTCTTCTCCTGGGAACCCATGTCCTACAGTGTAACACAAATTTCTAAAAGGTCTTTTAATAATAATAATAATAAAAAAAACAGAGTCAATCGGTGGTGGTGGCTCATGCCTTTAATCTCATCACTTGGGAGGTAGAGGCAGGTGGATCTCTGTGTGTTTGAGGCCAGCCTGGGATACAGAAAGAGATCCAGGAAGAATACAAAGCTACAGAAAGAAACCCTGTTTCGGGAAAAAAAAAAAAAAAACCCACCAGAGTCATATATTGGGGTAAATGCTGAAAGATCAGAGAGACAACAGAACAAGCCACTGCTAAGTCTTACCTCTAGGACTCTTCAGACTGAAAAGGGCTCTAGTTCCTGTCTCCTCAAGTCTTATATATCTTTCTCCACCCAGCCATCACTTCGTGGGATTAAAGCGAGTATGCTTCCCACTACTGGGACTAAAGGTGTGTGTCACCACTGCCTGGCTCTTTTCTCTCCTAGACTGAGTCAATCTCATGTAGTCTAGAGTGGCTTTGAACCCACAGAGATCCTCCAGCTTCTGCCTTTTGAGTGCTGGGATTAAAGGCATATCCCACTACCGCCCCAACTCTCCTCTTCAGGCAGTTTGCTCCTGATCATGCCAGTCCAAGGTCACTGTCCCTACCCTACATGCCCATCCCTTCTTCTCAGCTGCCTGACAGGAACTGGAATTTCCTATGGGCAGACTCTCTTCCCTCTTCACTCAGCTTCATGGTCTTTCTTCCTCACTCTCTTACTAATTTTCTTCTCCTTGACATGTCCCACACACCTCTCTCTGTCCTCCCCTCTTCCTGTGCCTCCTTACCTCCTGGGCTTACACAGTCCATGTACTTCTTTCCATCTGGCCATTGACAAGTTAGGAGATGAGATGGTGAAGACTCATGTGGAACACGAGGTTCCAGAATGCGGATTGCAGAAGGTGACCGGCTAGCCCTTCCAAAGAGGGTGGACAGGTGGCTGACTTCTCTGTCCACCCATAGTGCTGAGACAACTATGATCTTAAGTTGGAGAGCTAACAGCTCACACTGCAGGGAGAGGAGGGATAGACCGCTTGTGTCCGAGTTGCTTGAGGTGGCTGATACATAACAATGTAGTTTGGGGTACTCAGCTTTGTGGAATTCTGGCCTGCCTGGCTCCCTCCTGTGGCCTGTAGACCACACCAGGCCAAACTGAGACCCATGGTTTAAGAACTATGGACCTAGGCCTCTTCTTCAGCCCTTGAGAGGAGACACAAGCAAAGGACTCTGTTAGTGACTCTGACAGCAGCAAAATTCAACATTGAACTTCTCTGCTGCCCATAGCGCTTCCCATGATTCTTCTCTTTTTTTTTTTTTTTTTGTGGTTTTTCGAGACAGGGTTTCTCTGTGTAGCTTTGCACCTTTCCTGGAGCTCACTTGGTAGCCCAGGCTGGCCTCGAACTCACAGAGATCCGCCTGGCTCTGCCTCCCGAGTGCTGGGATTAAAGGCGTGCGCCACCAACGCCCGGCCCATGATTCTTCTCTTTAAGCTCTTTCTGTAGCTGGAGTTTTCCTGTGTCCACCCAGCTCCTGCAGCTGCTCAGACCCAAGTAAACACACAGAGACTTGTATTACTTATAAACTGTATGGTCATGGCAGTCTTTTTGCTATCTAGTTCTTTTATCTTAAATTAACCCATTTCTATTAATCTATAAGTTGCCACATGGCTTGTGGCTTACTGGTACTTTTACATCTTGCTTCCAACTCCAGCTACATGTTTCCCCTTTCCCCAAGCCCAACTCCCTTCCCCTTCCCTCCACTGCCCCTGGTTGCATCCATTGCTTGTCTGCTTCAGGCTCAGCTTCCCCAGGTTCCACATAAATGGGTACAGTGGGAAAGCTCCTTATAGGGTCACAGGCATCTTAGGGTTCATGACTTCTAAATGGGTGCAGCCTATCAGTGCAAAGGGCCTTGCAAAAGCAAAGATCCATACACAGAAAAGTCACTGACCGGGCCTCCTCAGTGTCCATGTGCTCCTTTGCCCAGGCTTGTTGTCCCTTACGTGGGGGTTGTGTCTCCTGTCTTTGGGGGGAGGAGGCAACAGAATAAACTGGAAGTCAGGTGACTAATCTGCCTCCTCACCCCTTTCCAGCCCCTTCTTTGCTTCTTCTTGGAGGCTGTGGCTACCTTCTGGGGCTGGTCCTTGCTAAAGCTGGGTGGTGACTCCTCAAGGATTATTCCCTTGCTGTTTTCATATTCAGTGTTCTCATTCTGGGGAGAATCCACAGAGTCCACAGCATCATGTGTTCTCTCACTGGGCTGTAGGTCAATTTCCTTCAGGTCTCTAGATGTGCTGAAGCTATTGGTAACCTCAGCATCATCCTGAGGTCCTGGGATCTGTTGACAGTGGGTATCTTCCAGGAAGAACAATGCACTGAGGGATGCGTGACTGAGCATGGTGCTGTTGCCAGTCTCCTCAATCTCAGCCTCCACACCGTCATCCTGTGGGGCTGAGGTAGAAGTGATGTCCTCCATGTAGGAGAGGTCGTCCTCGGATGTGTCACTGTCACCAGAACAGGTCGTGCTCTCTGTCTCCTCAAAATTCTTATTGATGTTACAGGCCTGCACGGCCTGAAAGCGTGGGGCAGAATTCCCAGGCCAGCTGAGATCCAGCAGCTTGTATAAATCTGGAGAGCTGGACCTAGAGGAGATCTTGCTATATCTCTCTTCATTCATGTCTTGCCCTTTGTGGTCTTCAGATGCCACCAGTGTGGGCAAGGCAGCTTGACTTCCTCCCCTCCTTAGGGTGGGAGGGAGGCTGGGGCTACCTGCAGGACTCTTGAACGAATAGGTCTTTGGAACATGCCATATTTCACCAAGGATGGTACCACCACTTTTTCTCTTGTTGAACATAGTGTTTTTTGCCAGGGCATCATTAAGCCTGTTTGTTCCTCTGAGTCCCAGGGTTTCTTCAGCCATGTGGTCTAAGCAACACATAGCATCTACAATGGTAGAGATGGACAGCCTGGATCCCATTTCTCTGCATGCTGGTGGTAAATCACAGAGACCGGTCCATGGAAATTCTGCCTCCATGTTCACCACCGTGGCAGGTGGGGAATGGGACCACCACAAGATGCTAAAAAGAACAACACAAAAGCAAGTCTAGGAGGCAAGTTGTTGGCTCTCAATTTCTACATCAGGAAAATCATAGCTACCTCATGTAGATGAAATTCTAACCGATCTTATTTAAAAAGAAACACAAAGCCAAATACAGAGTTAAAAGCCCAAAAGAATAGAGCACTAGCAAAACCTTTAGCTTACTAAGCACTGCCATCCTTCCCCTCAGAGAGGGGACCTTCACCTGTGTGACTTGTCTTATTATTGCCTTTCTGTTATACCTTCTCATTGGCTCTAAACCCAACCACATGATTTCCTCATCACTGCCTGTCTATACAGACCTCCAGGTCTCTATGGTTCATACTGGGATTAAAGGTTAGGGTCACTGCTTGCCTGTGTCCTTGACTATGCAGAGACTCTGCCTGCCATGTGATCAGATTGAGGGCATGTGCCACCACCGCTGGACTTCTGCTATATTGCTTGCCCTTAGCTCTGATTCCCAGGCAACTTCATTTATTAACATACAAATAAAATCACATTTCAGCACAAATAAAATATCACCATTGGGCCGGGCGGTAGTGGCACACGCCTTTAATCCCAGCACTTGGGAGGCAGAGGCAGGTGGGTCTCTGTGAGTTTGAGGCCAGCCTGGTCTACAGAGTGAGTTCCAGGAAAGGCACAAAGCTGCACAGAGAAACCCTGTCTCGAAAAACCAAAAAAAAAAAAAAAAAATCACTATAACCTCAAATATCCTAATGATGCATCTTGGCAGTCAGAAGTCAAGATAAAAAAACAACTGAAACCCCAAAGCAGTTAGGAGAAAGCATAAGGAAGACCAGAGTTGAAATAAGTGGTCACATGGAGGTTGAAACAAAGACCAAAGAAACAAAGATCAAAACAAAGATCTGTTGATTTGAAAGGGTGAAGAAGTCTGACAAACCCTTGACCTGCATCCCCCAGGGAGAAGATACAAATTATTGAAATGTGAGACAGGAAATAAGAAAGACAAGAAGGATCTATGGGCAACCTGGGTGTTTATGTGATTAAGTCTAACTCTAGAGAGGTGATAATCCTGAAGGAAAGAGATTTCTTGAATCATAAAACAGACACCAACACTGATAAGATGTTATTTAACATGATTACTGCCTGCTGCTTTACTGCTGCTACATCCTGGGTGTGATGATCAATTCTGGATGTTACAAACCATGTGAAGTGGTCAATATAGGGATAAGATGGAAAGAGTAATATACTTTCTGCAAACAAGGACAGCCCAGGACCCACAGATTGCATGATGGATCTTACCTACTGGCCATATAGTATAATGGAGACCCATTCTCCTCATGCTGCATCACCAAAGACCCAAGATCGATCATTCCAAATTTAGTCTTGAGAGCCAGTATTACCATGAGGCTACACCCAGAACAACTCCCCTCCCCCGACAGAAACACACACACACACACACACACACACACACACACACACACACACACACACACACAGAGGCTTGACTGTACTCCAATGTCCTTTGTGAACATCCACTTTTTCATTTTCATCTGCTATCAGATTCCTTGGTACTTCACACAAAGTTCAACAACAGATTGAATGACAGATTTGATGTTTCATGTTCACAGTGAGTTTAGCAGGGAATCCTAGGATAAATCAATGGGGAAAGTATTCGACAACAAGCATGTAAGTAGGTCACGGGAAGGGGCCTATGCTCAGCCACAAAGAATGAAATTTTGTCATTTTCTGAAGTGGAAATAGACATTAGGAGCATTGTCTGTAAAAGCCCAGATCCAGAGATACTGTGAGCCTAACCAGAGCCACGGATCAGTAGGTGGAACCTTAATTGAAATGGGGACTTTGGGGGCACATACAAGGGGCAGCTGCAATGTAACAGAGCAGATGAAAATGATCCCAGGTCACTGTATGCATCTATAGAAGTGTTACAGGGGAATTCCTTACTTTACACAGTAAAGGTTTAAGATAAGAAAATGAAATGAACATAACACATGGCAAAATATTAAACCAAACAGTTAAGCAAAATGAACACATGAGCAGAAATGCATGCCTCAAGCAAAAGCATGAGTGCATGAACCAAAAAGAGAAACAGAACACAATCCAACCAAAACAGAGAAATCTCCCAATGCCAAGGTCCAAGAGGTTAGGATTCCAGTTTATCAGGCTCAATGTAGAGGTACAACTGCTCTCCATCCAGCAAGAGTTTCTCTGTAGCATCAAGAAAACCCCAGCCCACCAGGTGTTTGTGGCCCACACCTTTAATCCCAGCACCCAGGAGGCAGAGCTAGGTAGGTCTCTGTGAGTCCAGGCCAGACTGGTCTACACACCGAGATCCAGGACAGGGACCAAAAATACTCAGAGAAACCCTGTCTCGGAAAAAAAAAAAGAAAAGAAAAAGAAAGGAAGGAAGGGAGGGAGGGAGGAAGGAAGAAAGGAAGGAAGGAAGAAAAAAACAAACCCAGCCCCCCACTTCAGGGTCTTATATGAACAGATTTCTATAACTTCTCTCTCTCTCTCTCTCTCTCTCTCTCTCTCTCTCTCTCTCTCTCTCTCTCTCTCTTTGGCTTTTTCAAGACAGGGTTTCTCTGTGTAGCTTTGGAGCCTATCCTGGAACTCTCTTTGTAGAGCAGGCTGGCCTTGAACTCACAGAGATCCTCCTATCTCTGCCTCCCAAGTGCTAGGATTAAAGGCGTGTGCCACCACTGCCCAGCTCCATAACTTCTCATAAATGGACCAGTGACAGCAGGGACTAACCCAAAGATGTTTCTCATTCCAGCTCCAGGGACTGCATAACTTTTGTTATGGCTGTGAGCAAATCCCCAACAAGATGCAACTTAACAAAGAGTAACCCTGCTCTCAGGCTCTCAGAGGACAGGGAGGTAGGGCAGTTGGAGGAGATGGTGACTTGGGAAGATTGGTCTGAATCAATTGGGTACATGACTTTGGCAGGTCTCTACTTTCTCCAGTCACCCAATTCCTCCTGCTGTTTTCTACTGCCCTGGGCTATTATGACCTCCCTGCTAGAGCCCAAGCATTCAGACACATGAGAAGGTATGAGACCAATCTTATCAAGCCTTGAGGAGGGCATTTTTACTTTAAGAACATAGTAACTAGGCAACACAGTAACACGGTAACAAGTGCCATAGTAACAAGGTGGGCAGACTCAGAAACTCTGTGCTGATCTGGGTTAGGGACAGGGTTATGGACTAGTTAGAGAATCAACCTATGGTCTGTCCTTTGCATTAGTACCCTAAAGTTCTCTAAGAATTCTGACTGCCACAGTCATTTTCTCTACACTTAAGATATTCACTTCCTTTATCTTAAACTCATATAGATGGTCATCTAAAGGATAGTAGCCCTCCCTGACACTCTGATGCTGTAATAAATGACACGGTTTGGGTCCTTTTTGCAGTGTTAGGGTGGGGCATAGCAAGTGTGGAAAATAATTATAGGGATTGATGGATGTAAGTGCTTCCAAGATTTTAGGAGATTACAGCACACGTAGACATGGTGAATGTACACATTGTGATGAAATTCCTTTTTTACAGCTTGTCTATACTAAAAACTTTTAAAACCAGAAAAATTAAATTTAAAAAATGTCAAAGAATCTTGCTTTAGGATAGAAATATGGGGCCTGTAAAAAAGAAACTGAATTGCAAGCACCAATTAAATTAAGAACCAATTAAGAGATATAAATCAAAACCAACAGACCAGGAAACAAACTCACTGTTTGGACGTCAAAGCAGACGAACAGTGTCTGGTTTTAGGAGCTCAGTAATATCAAAGTGTACGTGAACCAACGTCTGAGTCAACAACTCTACAGCCAACCCAGCCACAGCTTCTCTTCAGTGTGAGAAGCCCCAGCCCCAGCCAGTGCCTTATATGGGCGGAGTCTTCAACTCCTCACAAGGGCTTTGTGATGTCAGAGGAGGAAATGAACCAATCACAGCTCTTCACACACACACACACACACACACACACACACACACACACACACACACACCAAACACAAATTCTTCACCTTGTGTCTCCAAGGACTACATTAGTTTTCTCACTGCCCTGACCAATTCTCTGAGAAGCAGCAACATGTGGTACCCAGGTTTTGCTTTGGCTCAGGCTCTCAGAGGACAGGGAAGCCATTTCTGGGGACTTGGGAAGATGGGTCTGAAGCAGCTGCTTATATGGTTTTGGCATGTCCCATTCCCTCTAATGACCCGATTCTTTCTGCTGAGTTCCACCACCATGGGGTTTTACAACCTCCTGAACATCATTCCCTGCTACTGACCAAGAATGCAGAGACATGAGATGATGTGATACCTCTTCCATTCAAACCTTGATGAGGACATTTGGACTTTGAGAAGAGCAGCAGTAACAAGAATAATAGACTCAGTCACCTTTGGGCTAGCCTGGGTTAGAGACATATAGTTAAGGAATAGATAGAGAGTGCACACACAGGCTTCATCAAGGCCCTTTTCACTCACACCCTCAAATTCTCTAATGACTCCAACTACTGCAGACCTCTTCATCTCTATACTCATGATAATTGCTTTTCCTTAAACTCATATTTATGGGCACCAAAAGGATGATAGCCTGTCCATGACACTGTGAGGCCTTGAAATACTTGTCCCTCAAGATTCCCCAGAGCATGTTTTGTCTCATGAGTGGCATGGTGGCAGGAGAAGACTCTTACCATGATAGGGAATTTATAACCACAGGGAAAGGCTGCAGGAGGTAACAAAGCAGGTGGGTATGCTCCAGAATCAAATTCCCTATCTTTTACAGTTAATATATACTAACAAAAGCTAAGGTAAAGAACTAAATCAATGTACAAAATGTCAAAGATAAATGGATAGATAATAATAGAAAATGGTTGTTAATAAGTCAAGTGAAACAGATGGACAAACTAAATCTAAAACAATAACCTGTCAAAATTAGTCACAAATCCAACTCACTGGTAAGCACACTCACTGTGTTCAGGTCAGTGGTGATCACAGATGTTCAGTTCAAAGACAGACAATAAAAAATAAAGCTCTCAGGACCGAAGTCTTGAGTCAAGTCCTCTGTAACCAACCAACAGCTTCACTGCAGCTTAAGGACAAGATCCAGGCCCAGCAGGTGCCTTCCATGGGTGGGCCACTCTCCTTCCTCACAATGGTTCCTTGTGAGGTCACGGAGCCATGGACCAATCGCAGCTAGCCAAAAGCCACCATAGTTCTTGAGTTGTTCGCTCATGGCTCCTTGCAAATCAATGCCAAGACTCAACTTAAAGAGACAGAGGTAATTTTTGCTCAGGCTTTTAAAGGATTAGGCATGGTGGTGGGCTCAGCTGGAGGGACTGACCGCAGGGTGTTAGGCAAGTGATTTCACTGCAATGACAATCTCCTCCTGCTCAAGCCTATTTAAATAGCCTTGTTATATGGGCTACTTCTAGAATTCTTTTCAGTGTCAAAACCAGAAATCCCAGTTTGGCCTGAGTCAAATAAGAGTGTTTCTGAGACTGATGAAGGTGACAGTGTGAAGCTAGGTCTCTGTCCCCTCAATGGCTGACATTTGCGGGGTCTTATGCCAAGATCCATCTTAAAGCATTGGTGCTGAGTTGCCCTGACTGTCAGTGGACTGATCTACATGTGAGTGTGGCTTGCATGTTACCTTGCAGGTTCCTTAGCTTCTGTTCTTCTGGCCAGTGGTGAATTTAGAATTTGGTAAGTACTGCTGATAGAAATCTTGTAGCCTCTCTTAAAGCCAGAAATTCCCTTGGTACTCTTGGCAGCTTTATCCTTGCCAGAGGCCAAAGTTGCCAGAGTACTGGAAGGCTCTTCTCCTTATCTGGTTCCTCAATGATTTTACAGTTACCTCTTCAGAGAATGAAATGTTACAATAGCAATAAAGGCTGTTTCATAAAAGAACTCTCCTGGTCAAGGGAACAGAGTCTCTGGGTAGAGACCTAAATTTCCAGCTGGAACGGGTCAACCTGGGCAGGTGGTCCCCTTAGAAGGCAGAGTTGCCTTTAGCCATGCTAGAGCAGAATAATTGTGCCTTTAATAAAGGGACTGCACTGTCCCTTCTCAGAATCTCCTCTCTCTAGCACAATATCTTACATGGTGTAGCCACACTCGTTCATATGTCTGCTCACTTTCCTGAAATACGAAGAAAACATACCTTTTCCTTTTCTTTCTGTGTCTGTTCTGTAGGCTTTCCCTCACATTCTTACTCCTTCTCTAAGCTCTCCTCCCCTCCACGTGGCTGTTTGTCTGTCCTGTGTCCTACCTCCACGGGTAAAAGGAATGTGCTTTCCCCCTTCTCTTCTCCATTCCCTGCCATGAGGTACTTTTCTTTTAAACTGAAACAAAAATTTCCTTGAGCAAAAAAGAATCCTGAATTCTCATCCATGTTGCATTTTAGCATCAGATGGAACAAAACATGGATTTTTCAGGGGGCATCGTCATAATTGCTGATTCTTCAGATACATATTGCCTGATCCAGGAATGTATACTTTTAATCGTTATTTCATTTTCTTACAAAACCCATAGCCACTTAAAATTTTCATTTATTATTACAATGAAATAAATTTTTAAATATTCATTACATATTCATATGCACAATTCATATGCATGTGTGCATATTGTAAATGTGCTTTAATTGTTCTTAAGTTGCCCGGGGGCTGCTGATGAGAGGATTTAGTGCAATGTTCTCAATCTTCCAAATGGTATGACCCTTTAATACAGTTCCTCATGATATGGTGAACACCAACCATAAAATTATTCTCATTGTTACCTCATAACTCTAATTTTGCTACTTTTATAAACCATAATGTAAATATCTGTGTGTTTTGATGGTTCTTTTACAGGTTCATTTCTCCTCCCTGGGGGCCATGACCCACACGTTGAGAACCACTGGCTTACTGGTTAAAGACACTTGATGTGGAGCCTAATGACCAGAATTGAATCACCAGGACCCACAAGCTTTAGGGGAGAATTAACCCTACAAGTCATCCTCTCTCTGTCTCTCTCTGTCTCTCTCTCTCTGTCTCTCTCTCTGTCTCTCTCTGTCTCTCTGTCTCTCTGTCTCTCTCTCTCTCTCTCTCTCTCTCTCTCTCTCTCTCTCTCTCTCTCTCACACACACACACACACACACACACATACGTACGTACACATCCAGTGTTTTGCGTCCACGTATGTAGTGCACCACCTGTGTGCTTGGTGCCTGCAGAGGTCAGGAAAAGGCATCAGATCCCCAAGAACTAGAGAGGTTCTAAGCCACTGTGAGGGTCTAGGGATTGAACCCGAACCAACTCTCCAGTCCCACTCTGAACTTCTAAAAATCTAATACAATGGGGTTGTGGGGAGGTGGTTCAGCAGCTGAGAGCACTTGCTGCTCTTGCAGAGCACCTGGATTTGGTTTCACATCCACCTGGCAGCCATCTGCAACTGCATTCAGGGGACCCAATGCTTTCTTCTGGTCTCTGAGGGCATCAGCACACACACACACACACACACACACACACACACACACACACACACACACTCAGACACACAAAATAAAGGTAAATAAATAGGTTTCAAAAACCTATTTAACCAAGCGGTGTTAGTACATGCCTTTAACCTCAGGGCTTCCGAGGCCAAGGTAGATGATCTCTGACTTCTAAATTCAGCCTGGTTACATAGTGAATTCCAGGACAGCCCAGATTACACAGAGAAACCCGCTTTCGGAAAACCAATAAACAAACAAATAAAATAAAATGAAATGAAAAACCTATTTAAATGCTATTTAGGAGGTTCCATAAAACCTTTAAAAGCTATACATTTATAGAAAATGAAATTCATTGAAATCATAAGATAAAAGTTTCATTAAGTTACAGTGTTTAATGTGATATACAAATATTTTGATAAACATTCTTTCAAAGCAGTTTCTAAAGGAGAAAAATATTAACATAAAATATTTTATGCTAAATAAAGGACTGAGGTGCATACTTTAAAAATCCATATTGGTGGAGCTGGAGAGATGGCTCAGTGGCTAAGACCACTTGCTGTTTTTGCAGAAGACCCAGGTTCAGTTCTCGGTGCCCATATCATGCTGGTCACACCCACGTGTAACTCCTCTTTCAAGGGACATGATACTCTCTTCTGTCCTCAAAAATGCCTATGTCCATATGGTATACAAGTAGGCATACACTATGCATACAAACTTGAATAAATATTAAAATACTTATTAGTCTGATATAGATTTATTTTAAATAAATTCATTTTTATTAATTTATTTTGTGTATTGGTGTTTTGCCTGCTTGTATGTCTGTTTACCACATGTATGCAGTACCATCAGAAGCCAGAAGAGGGTGTTGGATCCTCTGGAACTGGAGTTACCAGATGGCTGTGAGCTATCAGGTGAGGCTTGCTGGGAATTGAATCCAGGTTCTCTGGGAGAACACCAAGGGCTCTTAACTACTGAGCCATCTCTCAAGCCTTTTAGGAATATATACATATATGGTGGTTTTTCGAGACAAGGTTTATCTGTGTAATAGCCTTGGTTGTCCTTCTGGAATTGTTCTGTAGCCCAGGCTGGCCTCAAACTCACAGAGATCCATCTGCCTCTACCTCCCAAGTGCTGGGATTAAAGGTGTGTGCCACTACAGTCATCTCAGAAACATTCTTAATTTACTGATGATAAATTAAGGTTTTAGTAGGGTGTATTAGGGAAGATTCTCTTGGAACTGATGGAATGAACAAAAATATTAAAGAGAGATTTACTATACTGGCCAAGGCTGTTTCACATAGAAAGGCCGAGAATCCAGTGGTTCTCAGTCCATGAGACTGGATGGCTCAGCACTCCAACCTGTTGCAGTATGCCTAGAGCATTCCTGGAGAGCTGCTGGTCTTTGGTACACATTGGAGTCCAGAAGTTGGTTCTGATACTGATGAAGGACTTCCTCAGCAACAGCTGGTGCTTGCCAGTGAGAGTGAGGATAAGCAGGAAAAGAGGCAAGTTTCCTTCTGCCATGCCCTCTGCATAGGCTGCCACCAGAAGGTGTGGCCCAGATTCAGGGTGCCCTTTCTGCTTCCTGTAAGGCTTCAGGGTCTTTGAAAGTCAGAATGTCTTCTGTCTTACTAGTATGGAGTCATACTTTCCATCGTACAAATTTGAGGTTAATAACTGCTAAACACTGTAAAAAAAAAAATCAGATAAACAGTTCAGAACTGGCAAATGAGAAATCCAAATAAAAGCTATGAAATCTGATATTTTGTTTGTTTGTTTGTTGGGTTTGATTTTGAGACAGGGTCTCTTTACATAGCTCTGGCTGTTCTGGAACTTGCTATGTAGACCTGGTCTTGAATTCACAGAGATCCACCGGCTTCTTACCCTCAAGTGCTGGGATTAAACACAGGAGCCACTGCCCACCTTTTAATACATTTTTAAAAATCTATCTTTATGTATAACAATTCAAATTTATGCATTGTCTGCATGTGTTTAGGTTTTAATGTCATTTATAGGTCATCAAATTAGCTTATGAGTGAAAACTCATCTAAATTATAATTGTTAAGTTAAGCTAAAATTCTTTTTGGTTTATAGTGTTACTACAGTTTCAAGGGGAAAGAACCAAATCCAGCAGCCTAACTAATTAAAGTTTGCCTGTCTGTCTCACCTGCTTGTCAAACAAGGAGACCTATGGGGAAAGACAAAAAAGAGAGGCTATTTCATCAATGTGACCATGTCAGGGAAACAAACGTATGTCTGATGGCCTCAGATCTTTCTGTGGGGTAGTAACATGAGTTTTTAAAATTAAATTTAAAAATCACTTTGTAATGAACTCACAAATAAAAATGTCACACAACTGGAGTGAAGTATCCACTTAACCAGTCCCAAGTCCCAGGCATCCTAGTTAACTTCTATACATTAGAATGGCTGTTCTGAAACCAGGAAGCTTCACTTAGGGTTTTGCACTTTCATTATCAAATATATATATGGATTTTTTGTTTTTGTTTTTTTGAGACAAGTTTTCTCTGTGTAGTTTTGGTGCTGGTCCTAGATCTTACTCTGTAGACCAGGCTGACCTCGAACTCAGAGATTCGCCTGGCTCTGCATCCCGTATGCTGGGATTAAAGGTATGTGCCACCACCGCCCGGTTTTATCAACTATATTTTAATGCAGTTATCCACCCAAGAGAAAATAAAACAATTGTGACAGTTGAAACTAGAGAAACAATTAGCTCTGCATTCTCTGTCATGACTCATGTACCCATTAGTGTGCATCCCATCTTTCTTCATCATCCAATATTACTCCTTTTCGTCTCTTTTCTATATTTTATACTCTACCAACACTTACAGATGTTTACATATATATATAATATAATAGTCTAGCAACCACATATGAGGGACAACACATTTTTTTCCAAGTTTGGGTGACTTTTTTAATATCATACTTTCCAAAACCATGCATTTTCCTGAAAAAAAAATTTCCTTTGTAGCTGACTAATATCGCATTTGCATAGGTACCACATTTTCATTATCCACTTATCCATTGGTAGACATTGAGTTTGGTCCCATTTCCTTGATATTGTAAATAAGACAATAATAAACATGGATGTGCAAATATCTCTATGGTAGAATATAGAGTTCCCTGGGTATATGCCCTGGAGTTGAAAATTGGGTCATATAGTAGTTCTATTTTAATTTTTTCTGTTTGAGACAGTGTCTCTCCGTAAGTCTTAGATATCCTGAAACTCACTATATAGACTAGGTTGGCCTCTAATTCAGAGATCTGTCTGACTCTGTCTTCCAAGTTCTGGGATTAAAGATATATGCCACTGTGCCAAGATTTATTTTTTGATTTTTAAAGGAGCCTCTACACTGATTTTCATAATGGCTGTATTAATTTGCTCTCCTACCAGCAGTGAATTTAGGGTTCTTCTTTCTCTCTATTTAACATTTGTTGTCAGATTTCTTGGTGATAGCCAAATATAATAAGGTGAAATAATCTCTCAAAGTAGTTTCAACTAGCATTTCCCTGATGATCAGTAATATTGAACAATTTTGAGAATAGTTATAGGCCATTTTTGTTTCTCCTTTTGAAAACTGTCAATTTATTTTGTGTAGCTGGAGTTTGATACAAATACAGAACTATATTTGTTATAATGTACATATATTTCTACTCTTATTTGAAATATTTGTATATTAATACAAATGTAAATTTATATCTGTCATACTGTATGGAGGTTCTACTTCTGTTTAGAATATTCTGTATATTGATATATATTTAAGATTATTGTCATATTGCATATCGCACTATACATTCCTACCTCTGTTATAAATATTTTGTATATTTTCACAATTTTGAAGTCATCATCCTTTACCATATATTTGCTTATAGACTGTTTACCTTGTTTACATGAAGCGTTCATTAGTCCTTAGGTTATTTCGGTAAGACTTATAGATTTATAGTCACCTATGCTTGTCATCTCTATAGTTAATGCTAGTTAGGTTATCCAGATTTATAGATACATAGGTCGGATAGACAGGTAATCTTCAAACACTTCATGGACCTAGAGAATGTGGCATTTAAATAACTTAGAATTCTATTGATATGAGACACAATTGCTCCTGGCTGCACCAATTGATCCCAAGAAAATGTTGGGCTTCTAAGACATTTCCATTTGGAAGTTTGTCTTCTTCTTGGCACAAAATGGCCTAATGGGCAAAGAACTGCCCTTGCCTCGACTGCTGACAGTACATATGCTGTCCTTTTTGGACAAGCAGGACACAAGGAAAGTGACCACTGTACTCTGCCAAGACAGGATAACATGATCTTTCAGAATTCCTGCTTCTGAAAATGGTCTGACAGATACTCTAGGCCTGTAGCTTATATGAATGCGCCAACAATGCTGAGAAACATTAGGTGACTGTCCAGGCTGTCAGCTGTCTCGGTCTACTCTTGCAAGATTCCCAAAAGTTGCTTGCATCCATCTACCATTTCTCAGGTACCATTATATTCCTTCTCAGGTCTTTGATGAGATTGAAGACTAGCAGTTATAGTTACAACTTAATATATATATATATGTATGTATATATACATATATATATTCTTAGATAGAACATATTAAGTATTAGATTCAGGTTCTTTAGGATAGGACACCTTTTGGAATGATCTTTGTAACATACCATTTACCTACGCTCTAGACTTCTCTGGATTTTTAGTATGTGTTTCTTTCTTTCTTTCTTTCTTTCTTTTTTTTTTTTTTTTTTTTTTTTTTGAGACAGGGTTTCTCTGTGTAGCTTTGCACCTTTCCTGGAACTCACTTGGTAGTCCAGGCTGGCCTCGAACTCACAGAGATCCGCCTGCCTCTGCCTCCGAGTGCTGGGATTAAAGGCGTGCGCCACCACCCCCCGGCTAGTATGTGTTTCTTGCTTGATATTGTTCACATTGATTGTAGTTCCATCTTATCTAGGTCATTATCCCTCATTATTCCTGGACAATATTTGATAACCATTCCTTTGTATGTAGACTTGTATTAGGTTAGAACCTTCTTATTTAGACAAAAGGGGGAGATGTAGTGGGTAGTCATTCCAGCTTTGATCTGGAAGTTCCAACCCCCATTGAGATTTCGGTAACTGTCATGCCTACAAGGCAGGGCCAAGAGAGAACCCTGAAGACCTGAGATCTGGATGCACCACCTCTCTTGGTCCCTGGACCCTGGACGGTGGAGGTAGATCTAGCAGAGTTCTCCAGAGAACACCGCCAGACTGCACTGCGTCTTTCCCAGACCCTGCAACCTACCTATCCCTTGATTTGTAAGTTATGCCACTAAATAAACATCCCTTTTAACTATGTGGAGTGGCCTTAATAATTTCACCAATAATTTTCTTAGACTATGTATTGATTGGCAGTTTTATTTCTTTGGTATTTAATGTATATCATTCTTTGTAAATTCTGCATATTAGCTTCTTGTCTGAAGTGTAGTTGGTAAAGACATTCATCCTTTCGGGGAGCAGCAGTTTGGTCTACTGATGGTTTCCTTTGATGGGCAGAAACATTTTACATTTCCTGTAGTACATCTGTTGACATTTGGGACTAACTCCTATGCTACTGGAATTCTGTTCAGAAAGCTCTTATCTACCCCAATGTCTTGAAAAGTCATCTCTATGTTTTTCTCTAACATTTCCAGCATTTCCAGTTTTAAATTAAGGTCGTCGACAGGGTTTTAATTGACTTTTGTACAAAGTAAAAGATAAGATATACTTTCATTCTTTTGCAGGTGGCTATCCAGTTTCGTCAGCACCATGTGTTGAACAGGTTGTTTCCCCCGACTTCCTGTTTTTGACTCCTTTGTCAAGAGATAGATGGCTTTAGCTTTATCAGATTATTTCCAGGTCCTCTACTCTGTTGCTTTCTCCTAGCTGTCTTTATGCCAGTTCCAGGCTGTCTTTATCACCGTAGCTCTGTAGTATAATTTGACGTAGAGTATTCTGATGCCATCACTGTGTTTTTACTCCTGAGGGTTGCTTTGAGTATTTGTGGTCTTTTGTGTATCCATATGAATTCTTGGGTTGCTTTTTCTAGATCTTCAAAATATTACATTGGAGTTTTGTTTCTTATTGCATTAGATCTGTAGATTAATTTTGGAAGTATAGCCATTTTTTACAATCTTACTTCTGTCAGTCCAGGAGCATGGAAGATCTTTCCATTGTCTAATATTTTCTTTTAAAAGATAAAATATGAAGCTGGGTGTGGTGGTGAATGCCTTTAATTTTAGCAGTTGGAAGGCAGAGGCAGGTGGATTCTGAGTTCAAGACTAGCCTGGTCTATAGAGCAAGTTTCAGGACGACTAGGCTACACACAAGAGAAACTCTGTCTTGGAAACAGTGTGTGTGTGTGTGTGTGTGTGTGTGTGTGTGTGTGTGTGTGTGTGTGTGTGTGTGTGTAACTGGGCAGTTCTGGTCAAGGTGTTATCTCCAGGATCCTTGTATGAATTCTGGTTTTGCAAGATCATACAAATGGTTCCTATTGCTTGACAGGTAAACTGACTTTTGGGAGATAATTGCTCCTGCTCGAGATGCAGCCTTGTCTTCCAGGAAGTGATTTCCATCATGTAGGCTCTACTGTTATAACGGGTGCAGGTAGAAATGCCAAAGCTAAACCTCCTGGTTTACATCCTAAGACCCTGTCTCAGCAAACAAACAAACAAGAATTATTCCTAATTGGAGCAATTACACAGTAATCTTACACTACATCTTAATGGACAAATGTTTAATTCAATCTATAAAATTTAGCCTATTATGCAAACAAATAACAATAATAATTTCTTAAAATTATCTAAAGCTTTGGATTTCTTCTCAAGTCTATCCTTTCTGGAAAGTATTTATTGTCTCTTTATAAAATAAGTGCTTGGTGTTCTGTAAACCAGTTAAGGAAAAACCACAGGAGTGTTCTCTATTAAAGATGACATATGTTATATAAGAGACTTCTAAATATGATAACTGAGAATTCAAAATTGGTTACAGGGTCTTTCCCCAAATATGAAAAAACCAAATGATTTCATCAACTGAAAGAAAAAAAAAGACATCACACCAAAGATTCCATTCTTAGGAATGGAGAGTTGGCTTAGCAGTCAAGAGTAATTGCTATTTTTTTTTTTAAGATTTATTTATTATTTATACAGTGTTCTGCCTGCACGTGTCCCTGCAGGCCAGAAGAGGGCACCAGATCTCATTACAGGTGGTTGTTGCTGGGTATTGAACTCAGGTCCTCTGGAAGAGCAGTTAGTGCTCTAAACGGCTGAGCCATCTCTCTAGCCCCGCAATTGCTATTCTTGCAGAGGACCCTGGGTTCAGTAGGGTTCAGAACCGACTTCAGGCACCTCACAACCCCCTGTAACTCCGGTTCCACTGGATCACCTTCTTTTACCGGCCTCGGCGAGCACACACATGTGGTGTACAGACATCCATGCAGGCACAGACACAGACACAGACACACACACACACACACACCAAACAAACAAACAAACAAACAAATAAATAGTTTTTAAAGATTCAATTTTAACTAGAGGAAAAAGACTATGAGGATAATTCCAGCCAGTCACTGCACTGCAAAATTTCAGATGTACGCTTAGATTCACATTTCTCACATCAAACATGTGTCAGCTCTGAGCACAGAACACATCTATACGGACTTCAAAAATGTTGGATGTCATCTCCAACTGCATTGACAATTAAATAGCCCAAGGACTGAACATTTCTCTCACGCTCTATGCTTCTTAAGTCTTTTTGTAATTTGACATTTTGATTATTTAGGATGCTTAGATTTTCCCTTGGTATATCCCTGAGTGACAGTGCTAATCTTAGTTTTAACAATGCTACAAATGAGGATGACACTATGTCCCTTCGGGAACTATGTTTTCGTCACGACTGTTTGCTTACCTGGAACCCTTACCTTATTTGAAGTCAGTTGTCCAGCTGTAGAGGCAAAAGACAGGACTAAGCCCAGATGAGTGTGTGAGAAGACAAATAGCAGATGAGCAAAGAGGAGGATGGGCAGAGGGCATTTAAGGAGGTGGAGTCAACAGTAGGGAACAAGGTAGGCTGAAGCCCTCACAACAGGGGGAACTGTAGCTCAGTCTTGGATGTACACTGGGTGGTCAGGTGACAGGTCAGTAGGGCTAATATATTACCCTTACAGGGCTAGGTGTCCACCTTTTAACAGGAGTTACACCGTTTCCTTGGCCTGGTGTATCCAATAACTTCTTGGGTCTGTTTTCCCTGGTATTATTTTAATATCCCCATGTTCCCCTGCAGTCTCAACTCATGCCAATGTCCTTATTAGGTACCTT